>NC_000075.6:14193885-14441385 GCF_000001635.26 Mus musculus | reverse complement strand
CTACCAATGTAGAGGGAAGCAGAAGTTAAGCTTATGATATGACTCCCAGCACCAGCCAATTATGTTAAAGGCCACAGTATCTTTCCAATTAGATGCTTGTACACATACTCCCTGCTTTCTGCTTACTATAAAACATTTCGCTGATACACAATCAGGGCTCCCCCACCACCAAAACTGTCCTGTGTGACGGTGGTTCATGGGTGCGAGGGTACCGAACTAGCTGGAATAGAGTAAAGATGCTGCTGTGAGTTACATCAGATTGGCTCCCATCTGTTCTCTTTGGGGGATCACTAACATTTCCCTGGCACTACATTTTGGTGCACTGGCTGGAAAGTTCCCCAATGACACACAGGACTACCAATCTGAAGGGTCTTAAAGCCAGAAAAATTAGTCTAGGTATTTGTGTTTTAATGTTTGTAACACTGTATTTAACTTCTTGCTTCTTGACTGCCTGAGTGCTGAATTTGTCTGAGCTTTCTGTGAGATATGTAGAGTAGAACAGAAGCAAGCTTGTGTAGAGGTAAATGTGGTAACCCTTCAAGCCATGCTGAGATGATTTGTTTGTGTGGAACCTGGTACTTGTGCTGCCATGGTAGTTCTAGGTTTGAGCCGTGCTGAAGAATCTGAGTGTTAGAAGCTTTCTATGTGAGTAGGTGAGGACTTGAGCATTGGCACAAAAGCTTTTGTAAGTTGTCTGAATGTTAGAAACTTTCTGTGAGATCTATAGAGCAGAACGAAAACCTGAGTAAAGACTTATGTTGCCACAGTAATTTTTCCAGGTCTGAGTAAACATTTGTGCAGTACTGAGGGTTGTTATGTGTGTGAGAACACCACCTTCTGGTTGGTTTTTGTTACTGCAGGCTGTATCTATTTCTGGTTTTGGTTGTTTTCTGTTTCTAGTTGTGCCTTTTTCTGTTCACTGATTTTAAATGGTACCACATCTTCTGGGAGCAAGACCTTGAATTTGTTTCCTGGCCTAATTGTAGATAGGAGATATGTGTCTGGGAGCCATAGCAGTGTTGGGGCCAGGAGATGTCCCGAGCCTAGGTTTGGGTGGGCATAGTTCAGGGAGCTGAGGTGTCCACTAGTCTGGAAACAAGGCCTTGATTTTGTACCAGTAGCTGGTTGCTGTTAGGGACAGATGTATCTGGGAGCTATGGGTACTATAGGGCCAGGAGATGTGCTGAGTCTTGGTCTTTTGTGGGTGTGGGCTCAGGGGAGCAGAGAGAAGCCCACCAAACCAGTTATTTTCTTGTGTGTGTATGCACCACTTTCTGCTTGTTTCTCATGTTTGCCTGATAGGGAGAAAAGGTTGGACTTGTGTTTTGGTTGTCATAGAGAGGTATTTTGCATGAGCATCATTTTCGGGTTGTTTCTGTTTCTTTTCGATAGACAGGGAAGGTTTTACTTGTGTTTTTGTGTGTTGTGTTTGTGTTTCTCATTACAAGATGACTTTGACAGATGACTTTGGCAGATGACTTTGATGAGGTAACCTTGATGACAACAAGGTGACTTTGATGAGATAACTTTGATTATATGATTTGGCAGGTAACTTTGATGACGTGACTTGGACTTTGACAGACATATTAACAGGAGACAGGTTACCTTTACCATATTCTACAGGTTCCCTTCACCACAGAAGAGGCCACAAACCTGGCCCCACAGGGGAGCCATTCCCCACAATATGCTTGCTTTCCCCTGACTCACCCAGACATGAATTTTAACACCATTGAAGGTAAGAGGAGGCTCTTGGTCTACCAGCAGGCTCTGCTGAGAGGTCTCAAGGTAGCCACAATACGGTGTACACATTTGGCCAGAGTGTGTGATATTAGACAAAGAGAAAATAAAAAATTTTTAAGAGAGGGTCAAGAAGGCATTTTGACAATAGACCCCCATGGACCCTAAATCACCAGAAGAAAAGGCAGCAGTTACTTTAGCTTTTACTAATCAGGCAACACCAGATATTAAGAGGAAGCTCCAGAGGGTTGAGAAGCTAGGAGAAAGGAGTCTGAGAGGACAGAAGCAACAGACCCGAGACCTGGCAAAGATCCTGTTGGCAGCTACCGCCAACCAGAAGACCATAGGGTGTGCCTAAAACAGCTTCAGAAGAAGGAGATAAGAGGGCCCCCTCCCCAAGCTTTGGGAATCTTAGAAACAAAAGAAAAAATATCCACCAACATTTTTATTGATAATTTTAAAAGTTCAACATTCTATCTTACTAAAACCAGAAGATAAAGTCTCTTCTTCAGTTTATAAATGACTTTCCAGTGGCAGCAGAAGCAAAACAAAAACTCAAGACCTCTTAGAGGTCTGAAAAATTTGGACTATTGAACCTCCACTAAAATGGCCTTACTCTGTCAACTACAGGTGACCTCCCTAGACCTGAAGGATGCACACTCAGACTCAGGGTCCTGAAATTGGCCAATATGGTCAATGGCCAATGGCCAATGTGTCACCAATTGGAGAAGCTGCCCCTCCCACACACCATTTACATATCAGTACAGCAAATACCCCTTGGTTAAAGTTGAGCCAGAATGACTCATTACCAGCCTCTCTTCTTGAATGCCCCCAGGATAACTTGTCAGCTGCCCAGCTGCCTGACCTGACCTTGATTAATAGGACTCTAAATGACTGATTTGATGTCCTTGTGTTGTCCTTGATTGCACTAGACCCATGATACCCAACACTCTCTAATCAGAGAGAAGATGTAATCTGGGCCAAAAGCCTGCCCACGTCTTGGTGTCATAAGAGATGATGGAGTACAGCTGACCACAAACTAATTGTGCCAAAGAAAATGAGTATAAGCATATTGAAAAAGATCCATTTTTCTTTACACTTGGGATTCCATACAATGCAGGACTTAGTCCACCAGCCCCACATCAGAATTAGAGATGCCAATTTGAAAACAGCTAAAATTGTTAAAAATTATAAGGCCTGTCAATTGACTAATGCAGTTGCTAATGAGAAGAACACTGGTATTTAATACCAGAGCACCAAGGCAAGAGTCTATCAGGAAAGGGACTAAAGACCTCAAGGAGATAAAAACCAAGAAAATTTAGATATAGATATTTGCTGGTGTTTATAGATACCTTTTCAGAATGGACTGGTACTTTCCAAACTAAACATGAGACTGTAGTGACAGTAACAAAGAAGCTACTAAAAAAAAATTCTCCCAAGGTATGGTTTTTCTAAATTTACAGGATCAGACAATGGACTTATATTTGTGTCCCAGGTAAGTTATAGATAAGCTAATATTCTGAGAATTAATTGAAAACTTCATTGTGCTTACAGACTCCAGAGTTTAGGAGAGGTAGAAAAGATAATCAGAACCCTAAAAGAGACCTTAACTAAATTATCTTAGAGTCTGAGAGTGGCTGGGTGACTTGTCTTCCCTTCATCCTTTATAGAGTGAAAACTCCCCATACCAGAAGGGACATACCTCTTTTAAAGTTATATTTGGTTTTTCTAATGGCAGAAGTTATTACAGAAGCAGACAATTGCTATTTATTACATGATTTCAAGGTTGTCCAATGGGTACACAAATGTGCTTGGCTTAAACTTTGTGCTTTCCATAAAAGAGGTTCACCTCCAGAGCTCCACCAACTTTACCCCAGAGATTGGGCCCTAGTCAAAAGACACTGCTAGGGGTGACTAGAGCTTTGCTGAAAGTGTCCCTGTGAGAGTTATCCACTGCACATCCCTTTACAGTTGAACAAAACCCTAGCTAGAAGGAGGAGAATTCCGCCTCAAGACTGCCTCTTGTCTCCCACTGATGGGCCCTTACCCATGCCCCAGGGACACCACAAAGACATAGCCCTGTTATTGTTTTCATGAAGCTTCAAAAAGTTCCATGATTGGGACTTCTAGTCACAAAAGAAAGGGGGGGATGAGATGCCAGATCTTTTAAATTTAGACTCCATTTTAGAGAAACTTGGCTAAGTTTGAACTCAAGGTAAACTAACAGGCTGGTATCTAGCATTAGTTTCCAAGTTGCCCCTCAACAAAATCAGAGCCTATCCAGTCTCTAGGCTAATCCCCAACAAGACCAGCATCTCCAGGTTACACCCTCAACAAGACCAGCATTTCCAGCATTCCCACAACAGAACTGCACCCCAGGTTACAATCCCACCCCTTGCCAAAAGACTACCAATGCAGAGGGGAGCAGAAGTTAAGTTTATGATATGACTCCTAGCACCAGCCAATTATGTTAAAGACCACAGTATCTTTCCAATTAGATGCTTGTGCACATACTTCCTACTTGCTGCTTACTATAAAGCCTCCCCCTACCCCAAGGAAACCATACTGTGTGATGGTGGTACACTGGGGGGGGGGGTGTTGAACTAGCACAAATAGAGTAAAGATACTGCTGTAAGTTACATAGTTACATCAGATTTGCTTCTCTCTGTTTTTGGGGAAATCACTAACATTTCTCTGGTACTATACATGTACCAGTGATGGGTAAAGTCTACACTTCTTGAGAGGGTGCCTAAGACAGGAACAATCTTTCTGCACTAATAGCCGAGACAGGTTTGGCTTGAATAAAATTAAAAAGGGGGAGATTCCAGGAGAAAGAAAAGAGAAAGTCTGCCTGCCAGGCAGAGTCAAGGCAGGTCAGAGTCTGTTGGCAGATTTCCCATCCTGCTGAGTGAGGCATGGAATAAGCGGAGAAGCATTTGAAGCCCAAGGTGAGGAGCTGAAGATGCTATTGACCTGGGTGGAAGGAATAGGGAGGCTTTTGGATGGGAACAGATGTCTTATGCGTATACTTCAGCAAATTGTTTGTGCTAGCTTGTGGCTTTACTTCCCATGGTACTGTAGTATAAGAATACTATAAGAAATACACCTATGGCTGTTGTGGAAATGACTTGCAGCCCTCCCATATCTGTCTCTTGCATCTCTTTTCTACCTTTCCTATAATCATCCTTGTTCCCACTAGAGGCTGTTTGATTTCATACTAGCTGGCCCAGTACACTTTCTCGTTACTACCTGGCTGCTGCCAGGAACTGTGGGGGTGGAGTTTAGACAGAATACCAACATTGGGTGCTACAGGTGTATGTCATCATTCAGAGCTGAAATTATTCTTTTAATCCTATCTCTTTTCTAAATGTTTCTTATATAGTACCAGTATCTAAATGTAATCTCTTATAAATGAAGAAATACACTATTTGCTTTGTTTAGGAACTGTTGAGTTAGCCTGGTTGTGGTGATTCATGCCTCAGACCCCAGCACTCAGGAGGCAAAGGCAGGCAGACCTGAGTTAGAGGCCAGCCTGGTCTACAGAGTGAATTCCAGGACAGCTAGGGATACACAGAGCAACCCTGTTGCAAAAACAAAACAAACAAAAAAAAGTAAATAAAGAAAAGAAACGAAACTGTTGGGCCTAGGATTCTGTTGTTGAGTGAATTGGCAAGCTTGAAGATGTTTTATAATCTTATTTGATTAAGGAATTCAAGTTAGAAATGTGAAGTTCCAGTACCATCCAGTACCTTTTGTGTTATGGTGTTTTTATACACAGCTCTCAAGTTATTCCAGACACTCACTGAAAAGATCTCAGGATATAGAGTTTTGTGCTAATTAATTAAAAAATGGCATTATTCATGCACTGTAGTAATCAAAATCTAAAATTTTAACCACAGTAACATGTCTTGTCATGAAAAACAATGTAAATACAGTTCCACAAATATAAATGTACATAAAACCCAAAGGTGTGTGACAGACTGTGTGACAAATGGAAAATCAGGATTACCATGACATAACCGTCTTCACTGTTTAGCAAGTGTAGATGGGAGGTAAGCCAAAGGACTAAATGCCTGGAGAGGGTATGCAAAATGAGGAAGACTAAAAGTGAGGCTCTTCCTTAAGAGATGATGTCTCACAGTAAGGCAGCCATTCAAATAAGGGAATCCTGTCAATCTGAAGGCAATAAATGAGTACCAGACATGCATAGCTAGAGTTTGAATCTTTGATACCTGAAACCATTCAGGATCCACGGGAGCAGGAATACAGCACTGTCACCTAGTGAGCCAACATACCATACCTACATCTCAGCTTGTCAAAGAACACCTTCACCTGAAGCTCAGACAGAGGACACATACTGATCAATACTAACATAGGCAGAGAGATGCAAAAGAGAGTCATGACCTATTTTACATTTTATGGTTTTGCTTACTTTTATTTATTTATTCAGTTTTTTTTTTAATTAGATAGAGCTTCATGTAAACAAGGCTGGCCTTAACACCCCTCCCCCAAATCTAAAGATGGCTCTAAACTCCTTATCTTCCTACCTCTGCCTCTCAAGTTTTGGCCTCCCAGTTTGTTTCATATAATTATAATTATCACTATGGAGGCTAAATTAATTATATAGGTTGAAGAATTGAAGCAGTCAGAGTCTTGTTGATCCAGAAAAGAAATGTTGGTGGTCCAGGAGTTGCCCCACAAACCATACAAACACTTTTCTCAGTCAGACAGGAATGGTTAATTGAAAGCATACCCTAAGACTGATTGAGCAGGGCTGTAGTTCAGAATTTGGGAGCTGAGATAATAACCCTGAACATTTTTCTATGTCAGCTTATAAAGGCTAAAACTGCAAATACCACAATGAGTTCATATTAAAGTGTTGGATGCTACCCAGTGGTCAGTCCTGACTCAAGCCATTTTAGACATAACAGTTCATATTGACTTTTAATTTGGTGAGTCTTACATGAAGCTTATAGTTGTGGAACTTCTTAAGATTAACAAACCTTGCCTTCCAGTTTCTGTCTGCACTGCTGAGCTGAGCCTGTGTCACAGTTTTCCACCTGGAAAGAGCTGGTCTCCCAGGAGTGCTGACACACCTGAGATCATAGGTGAGACCACAACTTCTGCTCAAATACCTGGCCCTAGAGGGACCCTCCCAGAGCCCTCAGGGCACAGGAACCCAGGAGCAGCCTGGGACAGGATCCTTCTGGTTTCATTCTGCACCCTGGAGCTGACCCTGTGCCACAGCTCTCCATACCAAAATCCAGCTGGGAGAGAACTGGTCTCCCAGGAGTACTGACGCACAGGTTTACAGGAGGGACAAGCCACAGTCAGAGACAGCAAGACCAGCTAACACCACAGGTAACCAGATGCCAAGAGGCAAGGGCAAGAGCATAAGCAACAGAAACCGAGGCTACTTGGCATCATCAGAACCCAGTTCTCCCACCACAGGGAGCCCTGGATACCCCAACACACCAGAAAAACAAGACTCTGATTTAAAAATCACATCTCATTATGATGATAGACGACTTAAGAAGGACATAAATAACTCCCTTAAAGAAATACAGGAGAACACAGGTAAACAGGTAGAAGGCCTTGAAGACGAAACACAAAAATCCTTTAAAGAATTACAGGAAAACACAGCCAAACAAGTGAAGGAATTGAACAAATACATCCAGGATCTAAAAATGGAAATAGAATCAATAAAGAGATCACAAAGGGAGACAACCCTAGAGATAGAAGATAAGAAAGGGGGTTGGAAAGATGTCTCAGTGTGGGCCTGAGTACCAGAGGTCTTCTACGGAGACCTCTGGCCAGGCCTGGTGCAAGAGTTCCAGTGAAAGGAAGGGAGTGTGGGCAGGGAGGTGCAAAGTCTCTGCCATGCCTTCCAGGTCACTCAGTAATCCGAGCCGAGCCGCTCTGCACTGAGTTGGGTGGGGCTGGGCTGACAAGAAGCTGACTATCCAGTGAGAGTGCAGTGGGACCTCAGGCAGCGCTTCCGGAGAGCAGGTTTCTTCCTAAGTGTTACAGCTCTTGGAACAAAAGACTCAGATGACAGAGTAGTTCTTGCTCACCTTTAATTCCCTGGATAGGATTTATATACAGTTCGGGGGGTGATTCAGGGTTCGACAGCAGATACCTCTCATTAGCTTGGACTGAGAGCTTGGGGGAAACCTTATTTGCATGTGGGAAGGCAAGGTGCTACTCCTAAGTGACTGATAGCCACACACCTTTCCTGTGGGGGCTGTGGGAGAAGTAACTTTGATAGGAGCCAGGGGTCCAGGAGACATGATTGGACATCTTCCGTCCCGTGAATGTGGAAATCACCACCCATCCAGTCCCCGGGGTTCCAGACCTTGCTCAACTGGACTCAAGTGGCACTGACTGCTCTTCCAAAGGTTCTGAGTTCAATTCCCAGCAACCACGTGGTGGCTCACAACCATCTGTAATAGGATCTGATGCCCTCTTCTGGTATGTTTAAAAATGCCTACAGTGTACTCATATAAATATAATAAACTTTAATAAAAAAAGAAAAAGAAAAAAGAAAACCTAGGAAAGAGAACAGGAGTCATAGACGCAAGCATCACCAACAGAACACAAGAGATAGAAGAGAATTTCAGGTGCAGAAGATACCATAGAAACCTTGACACAACAGTCAAAGAAAATGCAAAATTCAAAAAGCTTCTAACTCAAAACATCCAGGAAATCCAGGACACAATGAGAAGACCAAACTGAAGACCAACTGATGATTTCCAACTTAAAGGGCCAGTAAATATCTTCAACAAAATTATAGATGAAAATTTCCCTAAGCTAAAGAAAGAGAAGCCCATAACCATATAAGAAGCCTACAGAACTCCAAATAGATTAGAACAGAAAAAATATTCCTCCCATCGCATAATAGTCAAAACACCAAATGCACAAAACAAAGAAAGAATATTAAAAGCAGTAAGGGAAAAGGGCCAAGTAACATATAAAGGCAGACCTATCTGAATTACACCAGACTTCTCACCAGAGACTATGAAAGTTAGAAGATCCTGGGCAGATATCATATGGACCCTAAGAGAACACAAATGCCAGCCCAGGATACTATACCCAGCAAAACTCTCAATTACCATAGACAGAGAAAACAAGGTATTTCATGATAAAAACAAATTTATACACTATCTCTCCATAAATCCAGCACCACAAAAGATAATAGATGGAAAACTCCAATAAATGGAGGGAAACTACAGCCTAGAAAAATCAAGAAAGTAATCTTCTTTCAACAAATCTAAAAGAAGGTAGACACACAAACATAATTCCACCTCTAAAAACAAAAATAACAGGAAGCAACAATCACTATTCCTTAATATCTCTTAATCAGTCTGGCAGTTCCTCAGAAAATTGGACATAGTATTACCTGAGGACCCAGCTATACAACTCCTGGGCATATACACAGAAGATGCTCCAACATGTAATAAGGACACATGCTCCACTATGTTCATAGCTGCCTTATTTATAATAGCTAGAAGCTGGAAAGAACTCAGATGTCTCTCAACAGAGCAATGGATACAGAAAATGTGATACATTTACACAGTGGAGTACTACTCAACTATTAAAAACAATGACTTCATGAAATTTGCAGGCAAATGGATGAATCTAGAAAATATCATCGTGAGTGAGGTAACTCAGTCACAAAAGAACACACATGCACTCACTCATTGATAAGTGGATATTAGGCAAAGAGCTCAGAATACCCACAATACAACTCACCGACCACATGAAACTCAAGAGGAAGGAAGATCAAAGAGCTGGTGTTTCAGTCCTGCTTAGAAGGGGGAACAATATAATCAAGGGAAGTAGAGAATGGGAGGGACTTGGCAGGAAGAGATGGGGGGATAAAAAGGGGCAAAATCAGGTATGGGAGGAGATGGAGGAGATGTACAGAGGGTCAGGAAATTGAACAGAGGTATGTAGCAATGGGGGAGGGGGAACTGGGGGTAGCAACCAAAAAGTCCCAGGTACCATGAAAGCAAGATGCTCCCAGGACCCTACGGGGATGACATTTGCTGAAATACCCAACAAAGGAGAAAGAGACCCTGTAGAGACCATATCCAGTGGTTAGGCCTGCCCCCTACCCCCAGTTGAGGGATAGGGCCACCCACTCATTTCAAAAATTTAACCCGGTATTGCTCCTATCTAAAGGAAATACAGGGACAAAGAGTGGAACAGAGGCTGAAGGAAAGGCCATCCAGGGACTGCCCCACCTGGGGATCCATCCCACAAGCAGACACCAAACCCAGACACTATTGTGGATGCCAAGAAGTGTTTACTGACAGGAGCCTGATACAGCTATCTCCTGAGAGGCTCTGCCAGTTCCTACCCAATACAGATGCGGATGCTAGTAGCTAACCATCAGACTGAGCACAGGGACCCCAATGGAGGAGTTAGGGGAAGGACTGAAGGAGCTGAAGGGGCTTTATCTGGCATCAATGGGAGAGGAGACCCTTGGTCCTATAAAGGCTTGATGCCCCAGTGTAAAGGAATACTAGGGCTGTTCAGCAGGGGGGGTTGGGGGGAGTGAGCACCATCATAAAAGGCAGGGTAAGGGAGGGCATGGGATAGGGGGTTTCAGAGGGGAAACTGGGAAAGGGGATAACATTTGAAATGTAAACAAATAAAATATCCAATTAAAAAAAAAGATTAACAAACTTCATAACATAGAGAAAAAAACAGCCTGTTCTTGGTTTAAACCAAGTCACTTTTCTGTGTCAGTGACTGGCAGGCATATTACAGCAACAATATGAAATAGCTGGCAGGCATGGAACAAAATGGCTACAGTTATGCTAGGGGTGCAAGGCCTAAACCCCTCCACCTCCCTGTGAGTCGTTCCAGTGAGTCAAATCATTGACTCAACGTTTTGCTCTGATGTCAGGGGGACCAGTTAAACAAACTTTTATACCAGCCTTTGTTGGCATTTTGTTGGCTCTTTTTCTCTGATTCTTTGAATAAATATAGGCTTTTTTTTTTCTAATTAAGCCTGAATGATTGGCATAGAAAGAGCATTCTTTACTTAGAACCATGTGTAAACTTCTTTGTTACATGAAGAAAAGGTCAAGCCCTCTTCAGTTTTGTAATATGGCTTCAGCTAATGAATCAAGGGAAGTTAAATGAATAACTGGTTTCTTAAATTCTGACAGATCTTGATAGAATTTTTAACTTAAGTATTTAAAATTTTGTTTTCCCTTAATAAGCGCTATTGGTCCCATACTGGCAAACCCTGCTGTGCCCATGTGTATTAGGGAAGAAACTAGTACTGGAGCTGCCCTGGCCATCTGGTATCAGTGTAGAAGTCCTAGGTGTTCCCAGCCACCCTCACCGTAATAATAGCATACTTAGAAGAGAGATGTACAAGTACAATAATGACCTAAAGAGTCATTATTAAGAGACCTAAGGTACCCCAGTTTCCTCTGTTCCCAAGGCGAAAGGAAGAACTCATGGGGTAGAGGGAAAGATGGCCAAGGTTGGGAGAAGCCTATTGGCCAGGCAATAGCAGAAAGATTGCCGGGTGGTTTGCTCTTGCCTAGGGGCTGTCTTTCCTGGGTCAGGGAGACGAATTCACTCTTTGTTGGGACCGATGGTGTCTAAGGCCCTGTTACTGGTAGCCTAGAATCCCTGGATGATGAACATCATCCCAGGGTCACTATCAGATGCATAAAGACAGAATCCCCAAGTAGTTCCTGTATCTCATATATTACTTACACCATTTTTTAATCTTAATTTGAATGGGTTGATTTTTTTCTTTTTCCTTTTTTTTTTTTTAGACTGACTCTCCATCCTCTGTAACTGAATATGATTATCCTTATCAGTGGCCCAGGGAGCTAATGTTTCACAGCCCTGTGAAGCACAAAAGTACACATCTTGTCCCCTACAGTTGGGGCCTTTATCTGAGGGACAAGGAAGGGTTGCCAAACTATTTTCCATACTCTGGATCCCATATTCAAAAGACCTAGAGAATGAGGGAACATACATGTTTACAGTCTTTGGGTGCCTATTCCATATTGGCCCAAACAATTTACATAAGCCAAAGGTGAGAGTGGGGGTACCATAGGCAGAAACACTAATAATTAGGCTCCCATCTGTAGTTCTAATCAAAGTTCATATGTGTTGTACTGGAGCATTTTCCTCAGCAGCCTGGGGCAACACAAAAGAGAAAACTAGTCTCCAGTGTCTGGTAAAAGTCTGATTTTTTAAACAGGTTCTGCAGATGTTGTGTGATGACCCATTGATGAGCCAGATCCTAATGTTTCCTGGGGGTGAACTTCAGATGAGAGTGATGAACCCAGGGTTGGATACCATCTACTTTCATGGCCATGAGGGTGGTCAGAACCATGAAGTGGGGTCCCAATTCCACCAGAGAGCTCCTAAACCTGATAAACAGCTTCGGTAAAGTAGCTGGATATAAAATTAACTCAAACAAGTAAATGGCCTTTCTCTACACAAAGAATAAACAGGCTGAGAAAGAAATTAGGGAAACAACACCCGTCTCAATAGTCACAAATAATATAAAATATCTTGGTGTGACTCCAACTAAGGAAGTGAAAGATCTGTATGATAAGAACTTCAAGTCTCTGAAGAAAGAAATTAAAGAAGATCTCAGAAGATGGAAAGATATCCCATGCTCACGGATTGGCAGGATAAACATTGTAAAAATGGCTATCTTGCCAAAAGCAATCTACAGATTCAATACAATCCCCATCAAAATTTCAACTTAATTCTTCAACGAATTAGAAAGAGCAATCTGCAAATTCATCTGGAATAACAAAAAACCTAGGATAGCAAAAACTCTTCTCAAGGATAAAAGAACCTCTGGTAGAATCACCATGCCTGACCTAAAGCTTTACTACAGAGCAATTGTGATAAAAACTGAAATGGGAACAAAACACCCATAGAAGGAGTTACAGAGACAAAATTTGGAGCTGTGACGAAAGGATGGACCATCTAGTGATTGCCATATGCAAAGATCCATCCCATAATCAGCTTCCAAATGCTGACACCATTGCATACACTAGCAAGATTTCGCTGAAAGGACCCAGATATAGCTCTCTCTTGTGAGACTATGCCGGGGCCTAGCAAACACAGAAGTGGATGATCACAGTCAGCTATTGGATGGGTCACACGGCCCCTAATGGAGGAGCTAGAGAAATTACCCAAGGAGCTAAAGGGAACTGCAACCCTATAGGTGGAACAACAATATGAACTAACCAGTACCCGGGAGCTCTTGTCTTTAGCTGCATATGTATCAAAAGATGGCCTAGTCGGCCATCACTGCAAAGAGAGGCCCATTGGACTTGCAAACTTTATATGCCCCAGTACAGGGGAACGCCAGGGCCAAAAAGGGGGAGTGGGTGGATAGGGGATTCGGGGGGTGGGTATGGGGGACCTTTGGGATAGCATTGAAAATGTAAACGAGGAAAATACCTAATAAAAAAATAAAAATTCAAGGTAGGAGAAAAAAACTGCATGGTATTGGTATAGTGACAGACAAGTAGACCAATGGAATAGAATTGAAGACCCAGAAATGAACCCACACACCTATGGTCACTTGATCTTTGACAAGGTAGCTAAAACCATCAAGTGGAAGAAAGAGCATTTTCAACAAATGGTTCTGGCACAACTGGTGGTTATCATGTAGAAGAATGCGAATTGATCCATTCCTATCTCCTTGTACTAAGGTCAAATCTAAGTGGATCAAGGAACTCCACATAAAACCAGAGACACTGAAACTTATAGAGGAGAAAGTGGAGAAAAGCCTCGAAGATATGGGTACAGGAGAAAAATTCCTGAATAGAACAGCAATGGCTTGTGCTGTAAGATCGAGAATTGACAAATGGGACCTCATGAAACTGCAAAGCTTCTGCAAGGCAAAAGACACCATCAATAAGACAAAAAGACCACCAACATATTGGGAAAGGATCTTTACCTATCCTAAATCAGATAGGGGACTAATATCCAATATATATATGAAGAACTCAAGAAGGTGGACTCCAGAAAATCAAATAACCCCTTTAAAAATGGGGTTCAGAGCTAAACAAAGAATTCTCACCCGAGGAATACCGAATGGCTGAGAAGCACCTGAAAAAAAAATGCTCAGCATCCTTAATCATCAGGGAAATGCAAATCAAAACAACCCTGAGATTCCATCTCACACCAGTCAGCATGGCTAAGATCAAAAATTCAGGTGACAGCAGATGCTGGCGAGGATGTGGAGAAAGAGGAACACTCCTTCATTGTTGGTGGGATTGCAAGCTTGTACAACCACTCTGGAAATCAGTCTGGCGGTTCCTCAGAAAATTGGACATAATACTACTGGAGGATCTCGCAATACCTCTCCTGGGCATATATCCAGAAGATGTCCCAACCGGTATGAAGGACACATGCTCCACTATGTTCATAACAGCCTTATTTATAATAGCCAGAAGCTGGAAAGAACCCAGATGCCCCTCAGCAGAGGAATGGATACAAAAAAAATGTGATACATTTACACAATGGAGTACTACTCAGCTATTAAAAAGAATGAATTTATGAAATTCCTAGGCAAATGGTTGGACCTGGAGGGCATCATCCTGAGTGAGGTAACACAATCACAAAAGAACTCAAATGGTATGTACTCACTGATAAGTGGATATTAGCCTAGAAACTTAGTATACCTGAGATATAAGAGACAATTTGTAAAACACATGAAACTGAAGAAGAACGAAGACCAAAGTGTGGACACTTTGCCCCTTCTTAGAATTGGAAACAATCAACCATGGAAGGAGTTACAGAGACAAAGTTTGGAGCTGAGACAAAAGGATGGACCATCTAGAGACTGCCATATCCTGGGATCCGTCCTATAATTAGCCTCCAAACGATGACACCATTGCATACACTAGCAAGTGTTTGCTGAAAGGACCCTGATATAGCTGTCTCTTGTGAGACTATGCCAGGGCCTAGCAAACACAGAAGTGTATGCTCACAGTCAGCTATTGGATGGATCACAGGGCCCCCAATGGAGGAGCTAGAGAAAGTATCCAAGGAGCTAAAGATATCTGCAACCCCGTAGGTGCAACAACATTATGTACTAACCAGTACCACGGAGCTCTTGACTCTAGCTGCATATGTATCAAAAGATGGCCTAGTAGGCCATCACTGCAAAGAGAGGCCCATTGGACACGCAAACTTTATATGCTCCAGTACAGGGGAACGTCAGGGCCAAAAAGTGGGAATGGGTGGGTAGGGGTGTGGGGGGGAGGGTATGGGGGACTTTTGGGATAGCATTGGAAATGTAATTGAGGAAAATACGTAATAAAAAATATTAAATAAAAGAAAAAAACCAACAACAACAAAAAAATGAAGTGGGGTCCTTTTCAGTGTGAGTTCAGGGGCTCTCCTATTTGTCTTAGCATTTCAACCTGTGAGGTGGGACAGTGGGCAGCATGTTTTCTTCTGTAACTGCTTCCAGCTGACATTAAGACATTATCATAGGGGCCCAGGAAGGCTGAAATATTAGCCAAAGGCTAGCAATGGGGCTTTTATCTGATCCACCTGAAAGGCAAGAAACAATCATATTGGCTGGACTGGTTAGCATCAGCTTTCAGCAAGTCAGAATTCAGTAGCTCCATAGGTGATCCCTGGATGGAGTTTGTCAACCAGGTGAAAATCTGCTGAGACAAATGTAGACTAGGGACATAAGCTAAAATTGTCTAGTAATTGTGGAAAGTAATACATCCCAAGGAGAGCAAGGGAAAAATCCCATTTTCAAGAACAGGTGGGTGTACTTATCTGGAGTCAATTTGATAACCTTATGACTTTTTGATTCCCTGAAGTTTATGTGAATTTTAATTTACAAAAGGATATACGTTAGTGTAGTGGCTATTCCTGGTTGTCAACTTGACAATATTTGGAATGAACTACAATTCGGAATTGGAAGGCTCACCAGTGACCCTTATCTGGAGGCTTGGAGATCCTTATCTGGATCTTGGTTTGAAGATCTTGAGCCATAGTGGCTATGGATTCCAGAAGATTGAATCTCCGAGTTAAGGAACACACCTTTAATCTGGGCTATGCCTTTCATCTGGGTTTAAAGGTGTGGTGGAACACACCTTTAATCTGGGCTACACCTTTTGCTGGAGACAATATAAGGACATTGGAAGAAGGGAGTCTAGCTCTTGCTCTTGCTCCTGCTCCTTCGCCTGCTTGCTGCGTGAGACTGAGTAACTGCTAGATCCTTGGACTTCCATTCACAGCTGTGACTGAACGATTGTTGGGAATTGAGCTGCCGACTGTAAGTCATCAATAAATTCCTTTATTATCTAGAGACTATCCATAAGTTCTGTGACTCTAGAGAACCCTGACTAATACAGAAGTTGGTACCAGGAGTGGTTCTAGAGTAACAGAAGTACAAGGATGAATCTTTTAAAATTCTGGAATTGGCTTGTTGATCCACCAGCACTTTCAACTATTGAAACCTCTCCAGATTCTCTCCCTCCTGGGAGCTCAGAGAATTTTGAAGACCCATGGTTGAAACTATATTCCGAACTTAAAGAAGCTAATGCCCTTGATTTTCTTAATGAATTAGGTGATTCAGTGCACAAAGCTTTCTACAAGATGGGGAAAAAATCGAAAAATGATTTTACTGGCTGGCTGCTCTTAGTATCTGTGGAAAAAATGATGAATGAAAGGAAGGAGTTGTGTGATAAAATCGAAAGGCTCCAGACACAAGTAAACGATCTAAAAGTTGCTAAGTGTGTCCTTGAGGAGAATCTTCTCTCTTGTAGCAATAGAGCTCAAGTTGCAGAAAATCAAACAGAAACTCTCATTGTAAGGTTGGCTGAACTACAGAGAAAATTCAAGTCTCAGCCTCAGAGTGTGTCGACAGTTAAAGTAAGGGCTCTAATTGGCAAAGAATGGGATCCTACAACATGGGACGGGGATGTGTGGGAAGACCATGTTGAAGCTGAGAATTTTGAATCCTCAGATTCTCAAGGGTTTGCCCCACCTGAGGAAGTAGTACCCTCAGCCCCACCTCTTGAAATAATGCCTTCCCCACATGAGGAAATTAATTTTGCAGAGTCTGCTCACGGCCCACCAATAGTTTCTTCTAGACCTGTAACCAGACTCAAAGCAAAACAGGCTCCTAGAGGGGAGGTAGAAAGTATAGTCCATGAGGAAATTCGCTACACTACTAAGGAGCTTAATGAGTTTGCTAATTCATTCAAGCAGAAACCTGGTGAATATGTGTGGGAATGGATTTTAAGGGTGTGGGATAAGGGTGGAAGGAACATAAAACTAGAGCAGGCTGAGTTTATTGACATGGGTCCTCTGAGTAGAGATTCTAGGTTTAATACGGAAGCTCGCATAGTTAAAAAAGGTGTCAAAAGTTTGTTTGAATGGTTGGCTGAGGTGTTTATCAAAAGATGGCCTACTGGAAATGACTTGGAGATGCCTGATATTCCATGGCTTAGTGTTGATGAAGGGATTTTAAGACTTAGGGAAATTGCAATGCTAGAGTGGATATATTGTGTAAAGCATAATTGTCCACAATGGGAAGGTCCAGAAGATATGCCTTTCACCAGCTCTATAAGACGCAAATTGGTGAGAGGGGCACCAGCACATTTGAAGGGTTTTGTTCTTTCCCTTTTCCTTGTGCCAGATCTTAGCATTGGAGATGCTTCTGCTCAATTAGATGAATTAAATTCACTGGGTTTAGTTGGATTCCGAGGTAACAAGGGCCAGGTGGCAGCATTGAATCGCCCGAGACAAGGTGATTCTAGTTATTATAATGGACAGCGTAGACAAAAGAATGTTTATAATAACATACCCAGTAATGGTCAGCACAGGAGAGGTGAAATTTATAATGGCATGACTCGGTTGGACCTTTGGTACTGGCTAACCAATCATGGTGTTTCCAGGAATGAAATACATAGGAAGCCTACTGCATATTTGTTTGATCTGTATAAGCAGAAAAATTCTCAAACAAATGAAAGAAAGGCTACATTAGATCGTGGTAAACAGCCAAATGAAAGAAAGGCTACATTAGATCGTGGTAAACAGCAATCTCGGCCAGTGAATCAATTTCCAGACTTGAGACAGTTTGCAGATCCAGAACCCCTTGAATGAAGGGGTGGCCAGGTTCCGCTGAGGAAGGATCTTGATAAGACACTCAAAGGTTTTGCTGTTACCCTTTCTCCAGTTCTTCCCCAGAGGGACCTACGGCCTTTTACAAGGGTAACTGTACACTGGGGAAAAGGAAATAATCAGACTTTTCGGGGTCTGCTGGATACTGGTTCTGAGTTGACACTGATCCCAGGGGATCCCAAGAAACATTGTGGCCCTCCAGTTAAAGTAGGGGCTTATGGAGGGCAGGTAATTAATGGAGTTTTGACTGATGTCCGACTCACAGTAGGTCCAGTAGGTCCCCGGACACATCCTGTGGTGATTTCCCCAGTTCCAGAATGTATAATTGGGATAGATATACTCAGAAATTGGCAGAATTCTCATATTGGTTCCCTGAACTGTAGAGTGAGGGCTATTATGGTTGGAAAGGCCAAATGGAAGCCTTTAGAGTTGCCTTTGCCAAAGAAAATAGTGAATCAAAAACAGTATCGTATTCCTGGAGGCATTGCAGAAATTACTGCCACTATCAAGGACTTGAAAGACGCAGGGGTGGTGGTTCCCACCACATCTCCGTTTAACTCTCCTATCTGGCCAGTGCAGAAAACAGATGGATCATGGAGAATGACAGTTGATTATCGAAAACTAAATCAGGTAGTAACTCCAATTGCAGCTGCTGTACCAGATGTAGTTTCGTTACTTGAGCAAATTAACACATCTCCTGGCACCTGGTATGCGGCTATTGATCTGGCAAATGCCTTCTTCTCAGTACCTGTCCATAAGGACCACCAGAAGCAATTTGCTTTCAGTTGGCAAGGCCAACAGTATACCTTCACAGTTTTGCCTCAAGGATATATTAACTCTCCTGCCCTGTGTCATAATTTAGTTAGAAGGGATCTTGATCGTTTGGATCTTCCACAAAATATCACATTGGTGCACTATATTGATGACATTATGCTGATTGGACCAAGTGAGCAGGAAGTAGCAACCACTTTGGACTCATTGGTAACACATATGCGTATCAGAGGATGGGAAATAAATCCAACCAAAATTCAAGGACCATCTACCTCAGTGAAATTCTTAGGAGTCCAGTGGTGTGGGGCGTGCAGAGATATTCCTTCTAAGGTGAAAGATAAGTTATTGCACCTGGCCCCTCCTACAACCAAGAAAGAAGCACAACGTTTAGTGGGCCTATTTGGATTCTGGAGACAACACATCCCTCACTTGGGTGTGTTACTTAGGCCTATTTACCAAGTGACTCGGAAAGCTGCTAGCTTTGTGTGGGGCCTGGAACAGGAGAAGGCCCTTCAACAGGTCCAGGCTGCTGTGCAGGCTGCTCTACCACTTGGACCATATGACCCAGCAGACCCGATGGTACTTGAGGTGTCTGTGGCTGATAGAGATGCTGTTTGGAGCCTCTGGCAGGCCCCTGTAGGTGAATCACAGAAAAGGCCTTTGGGATTTTGGAGCAAAGCTCTACCATCATCTGCAGACAACTATTCTCCCTTTGAAAAACAGCTCTTGGCCTGCTATTGGGCCTTAGTGGAAACTGAACGTCTGACAATAGGACACCAAGTTACTATGCGACCTGAACTACCCATCATGAGCTGGGTACTATCAGACCCTGCAAGTCATAAAGTGGGACGCGCACAGCAGCAGTCTATTATCAAATGGAAGTGGTATATACGTGATCGGGCCAGAGCAGGTCCTGAAGGCACAAGCAAGTTACATGAAGAAGTTGCTCAAATGCCTATGGTTTCTACTCCTGTTACAATGCCATCTGCTGCCAAGCATGCACCTATAGCCTCATGGGGTGTTCCCTATGATCAACTGACCGAAGAGGAGAAGACTAGAGCCTGGTTTACTGATGGCTCTGCACGTTATGCAGGTACCACCCAGAAATGGACAGCTGCAGCATTACAACCCCTTTCTGGGACAACCTTGAAAGACACAGGTGAAGGGAAATCTTCACAGTGGGCAGAACTTCGGGCAGTACACATGGTATTACAGTTTGTTTGTAAGAAGAAGTGGCCAGATGTACGATTATTCACTGACTCATGGGCTGTAGCCAATGGATTGGCTGGATGGTCAGGGACTTGGAAAGATCACAATTGGAAAATTGGTGAGAAAGACATCTGGGGAAGAAGTATGTGGATAGATCTCTCCAAATGGGCAAAGGATGTGAAGATATTTGTGTCCCATGTAAATGCTCACCAAAAGGTGACTTCAGCCGAGGAGGAGTTCAATAATCAAGTGGATAAGATGACCCGTTCTGTGGACAGTCAGCCTCTCTCCCCAGCCATCCCTGTCATTGCTCAATGGGCACATGAACAAAGTGGTCATGGTGGTCGAGATGGAGGTTATGCTTGGGCTCAGCAACACGGGCTTCCACTCACCAAAGCTGACCTGGCTACTGCTGCTGCTGATTGCCAGATCTGCCAACAGCAGAAACCAACACTGAGCCCCAGATATGGCACCATTCCTCGAGGTGACCAGCCAGCAACCTGGTGGCAGGTTGACTACATTGGACCACTTCCTTCGTGGAAAGGACAGCGTTTTGTTCTTACTGGAGTAGATACTTATTCTGGTTATGGATTTGCCTTTCCTGCACGTAATGCCTCTGCTAAAACCACCATTCACGGACTGACAGAATGCCTCATCTATCGTCATGGTATTCCACACAGTATTGCTTCTGACCAAGGAACTCATTTCACAGCCAGAGAAGTACGACAGTGGGCTCACGATCATGGAATTCACTGGTCTTACCACATTCCCCATCATCCTGAAGCAGCTGGGCTGATAGAAAGATGGAATGGCCTTTTGAAGACGCAGTTACAGCACCAATTAGGTGGTAACAGCTTGGAAGGCTGGGGCAGAGTTCTTCAGAAGGCAGTATATGCTTTGAATCAGCGCTCGATATATGGTACAGTTTCACCCATAGCCAGGATTCATGGGTCCAGGAATCAAGGGGTGGAAAACGGAATAGTTCCACTTACTATCACTCCTAGTGACCCTCTAGGAAAATTTTTGCTTCCCGTCCCCATAACTCTAGGTTCTGCTGGCTTAGAAGTTTTGGCTCCAGAGAGGGGAGTGCTCCTACCAGGAGCTACAACAAACATTTCATTGAACTGGAAGCTCAGACTTCCCCCTGGTCATTTTGGGCTTCTAATGCCCTTAAACCAACAGGCTAAAAAAGGAATAACAGTGTTAGGAGGGGTGATAGATCCAGATTACCATGGGGAAATTGGATTACCTCTTCACAATGGTGGTAAGCAAGATTATGTCTGGAGTGTAGGAGATCCCTTAGGGCGCCTCTTAGTACTACCATGTCCTGTGATTAAAGTCAATGGGAAACTACAACAGCCTAATCCAAGCAGGATGACAAAGAACGCA
Source organism: Mus musculus (assembly GCF_000001635.26). Classification (NCBI taxonomy): domain Eukaryota; kingdom Metazoa; phylum Chordata; class Mammalia; order Rodentia; family Muridae; genus Mus; species Mus musculus. The sequence goes on along the minus strand of NC_000075.6, from coordinate 14,420,121 downwards.
GATCCATCAGGAATGAAGGTATGGGTCAATCCTCCAGGAAAAGAGCCAAGACCTGGTGAGGTGCTGGCTGAAGGAGAAGGAAATACAGAATGGGTAGTAGAGGAAGGTAGTTATAAATACCAATTAAGGCCACGTAACCAGTTGCAGAAACGAGGATTATAAAGTAATATGAATGCCCATTGTAAATTTACTAATGCGTTTGCGATTGTACGAGGGATAGTTATATCATGTTAGGCGTATTTACAACCTTGTTATTGTTTCATGTGAACATGAGATATTATTTGTGTCAAGTTGACAAGGGGTGGATTGTAGTGGCTATTCCTGGTTGTCAACTTGACAATATTTGGAATGAACTACAATTCGGAATTGGAAGGCTCACCAGTGACCCTTATCTGGAGGCTTGGAGATCCTTATCTGGATCTTGGTTTGAAGATCTTGAGCCATAGTGGCTATGGATTCCAGAAGATTGAATCTCCGAGTTAAGGAACACACCTTTAATCTGGGCTATGCCTTTCATCTGGGTTTAAAGGTGTGGTGGAACACACCTTTAATCTGGGCTACACCTTTTGCTGGAGACAATATAAGGACATTGGAAGAAGGGAGTCTAGCTCTTGCTCTTGCTCCTGCTCCTTCGCCTGCTTGCTGCGTGAGACTGAGTAACTGCTAGATCCTTGGACTTCCATTCACAGCTGTGACTGAACGATTGTTGGGAATTGAGCTGCCGACTGTAAGTCATCAATAAATTCCTTTATTATCTAGAGACTATCCATAAGTTCTGTGACTCTAGAGAACCCTGACTAATACAGTTAGTATTATTGTATTGAAATCCATATTGTAGAAAAAGTAGTTAAGGGGTGTCTGTAAGACAAAAGGAGTGGAGTCATGCCTTTGAGACCTGGTAAAAGTTATATAGGTTTGGGTTAAAAGGCACGGAACATTCTTTTCTTACTCCAGAGAGATAGATATACAGACTGGACAGAGATTTTTTTCATATGATGTGATGCACCTTTAAGTTTCTATTCAGAAGACAACCAGAAGGAGTTTAAAGTTTTGAGCTCATGACTGAATTGCAAGCAGCTTGTGCTCTGTTAACTTGTCAAACCTCCACTGATTAACTTTAAAATAACAATAACAAGGGGGGAGAAATAGAAAACATTTTTCATTTTTTATGTATCTTAAATTATGTTTTTACACCTCGACAAGTTGCATTTATATGCCTTAAGCCATTTCTTTGACTTTCCAATCTTAAACATCTACTTAGACACTCCAACATTTATAACTTGCATTTGTCAACTTTAAACATGTTTAATCTAAATCAGTTTTTATTTTTAAATCATTTTCTTTCACCATCCAAGGTTTTATATCCTCTAACCTTTATCACTTGCATCTATCAATCTTAAAATTTCTCTAGGCTCACAAACATTTTTTAGATCCTCAGACCTTAAATAAACTTTAAATTTTTACATTTTTTCCATCTAGTTATTTACCATGAGACACAGACAGTTGACTATTGAAAGCAATCATTTAATATGAAGCCTGTGAGAAAGGCAAACCAGTTTGTCCTTTTAAATAAGAGAACAAGTAGTTTTAACTAACGAACTGAATAATGAACACAGTGGTGGATTACCTTGAGGTCAGGAGCTTCAAGGCCTGTTGTCTTTCAGCTATTAAGCTGCCATTAGCTTAGCTTAGCCGTCAGCATGATCAGAGACTTGAGAAGGATAAATTGTAATTGAAATGGACATGCATCAATTAAAATGGCAACGACTAGTGTAAGTACTAGACAGTTGTACCAGGTTCCTGCAGTCTCTGTGGGCAGAGACAGTCTTTAGCTGTCAGGCCCAGAAGATAAAGAGGCTTTTTCTATGGAGGAGGATCATGGGAATGATTGTACTCACCTTGTCTTAAGTAATGTATAGCAATCAATTCTCCAGTTGTCCTCTATTTATCCACAGATCAGGCCAAGCCCTGGCACCAGGTAAGGCATTGGGGCAGTTATGCTCAGTGGTTATCATGCCACAATCCTGGTGGAGTCCTTTGTCATTGTGCCCATATCATCATCATCATCTTCTTCTTCTCCTTCTCCTTCTCCTTCTCCTTCTCCTTCTCCTTCTCCTTCTCCTTCTCCTTCTCCTTCTCCTTCTCCTTCTCCTTCTCCTTCTCCTTCTCCTTCTCCTTCTCCTTCTCCTTCTCCTTCTCCTTCTCCTTCTCCTTCTCCTTCTCCTTCTCCTTCTCCTTCTTCTTCTTCTTCTTCTTCTTCTTCTTCTTCTTCTTCTTCTTCTTTCCCACCAGAAGTTCTTTTATTGTTGAGAATAGTTTTCACTATTCTGGGCCTTTTTTAAAAAATTAGGTATTTATTTCATTTACATTTCCAATGCTATCCCAAAAGTCTCCCACCCGCTCCCCCACCCACTCACCCTTACCTTCTTGGAGACCTTGGAGGATCATTGTTAGGATTTGGGAGTCTCTGTCTGTCACTGTAAGTTAAAACATATTAAATGCCATACTCAGCAGATCTCTAACTGGTTCCAGGGCTAGTACCAGCCTAACATAGCTGAGCTAAACAACCTTTGTTTTTAGCCATTTCCTCTAAGCTGTACCTTACAAACATAAAACAGGAGACTAAATAAATCTTAATCCTATAATTAACTACATCACTACTTAGAGTGACTTCAAATATATTTCTGAACACATTAAAGGATTTGATTATTTTTAAAGTTACTATCACTTCCTGTTAGGTTTGAGCCTTAAAAATCAGTTTTAAATTGAAGCTCTTCTAATCTCAAAATAAAACATTTAAAACCCATAAACATAAAGAGACCAGGAACTTTTCTGACCTTTATATGGTATATCATCATAGAACATAACAGCTTCCCATATGATTAGGTTTAAAGTGAAGCCAGTATCAGGACAGCAAAAGGTTAACAAGTTGGGAAAATGGCAGGGAACTCTTATCTGCTTAGCAATTTCGGCTGACAGGAGGGGCACTGCTGGAGCTTTACTGGAGCTCAGGCAAACTGAAAGTGTTGGGGAGGAGATTTCAAGAGCCAATGATTCTTATCCTTTTTACTATTGAAAGCCTCTAAAAATTATTTAATTAAAAATTTCTCAAATTTTACTCCTAGTACCATTACCATAATTTACAGGTTTACCTGTAATTTACATAAATTACCTGGTGTAATGAAAAGAAAAAGGAAAGGACAAAGCTACAACAGATTAAAAAAACCTCAGTAATATATATCTAATTGACATATTAATCAATAGCTACATTTTAAAATGAAAACTTTGTTACCATACTTATTCATCATCAGGCCCATAACTTTCCTAATGGAATTTCCTGAACTCTTTTTTATCATAACTGTCCCCTTTCATAGGCTCAGAATGTGATTGCTGTTGTCCATTATGGTTTCTAAAGTCATTATAGTTTCCATCCTCATTATTATAGTTATTTTAATTAGAAATTTACCCCGCATTGTAACCATCATATATTAAAAGAAACATAATAAAACATTTAATACATTTTAAAATGTCCCATAGCTTTATATATGTAAATACTTTTTAATGCTGTTTTTGCAACATCAAAATAAAGCATCTTTTTTAAAAGAATGAGGTCATATTTTCACCTGTAACTGAGCTAATAGCAGGGCAATGTTTAACATCCGTACTTGTCTGGGGATTCTTGGTAATGGTGATTGTGTTATAAATAAAATGTCTATTAAAAAAAAGAATGAGGTCATAGAGCATAACCATAATACTTGGAAGAAAAAAATCCAAGTTCTAACAGTGTAACCATAATTTTTAGAAGACAAAGTTTAAACAAGTTGATGTTTCTAAAATCAATATCAAGTGCATTGCTTTGTTGTTATAAAGTTTGGCTGCCAGAAAGAAAAGTTCTTATATATGAGCACATGAAGGTGCAGCTTTAAAACCTCAGTAAAGAAACATTGCTTTAAATCTTATCTTTTAATAAGTCTGATTTTTGGACAGTAGTTGCATAAAATATTATCCCAATTTAAAAGTACCTTTAGAGACTTGTTTCTTTGGGTTGGCTGATGCTGTAATGTGCCCAAAATGACTCTGACCCTGAGTTACTAGGTTTTTAAAAATTGGATATTTTAATTATTTACATTTCAAATGTTATCCCCTTTCCAGGTTTTCCCTCCAACAACCTCCATCCCCTCTCCCTCCCCTCCCCCTGCTTCTGTGAGGGTGTTCCTCTACCCACCCACACCTCACCACCCTAGCATTCCCCTACTCTGAGGAATCGAGCCTTCACAGGACTAAGGGCCATTGATGTCCGACAAGGCCATCCTCTGCTACATATGCCGCTGGAGCCATGGGTCCCTCCATGTGTACACTTTGGTTGGTGGTTTAGTCCCTGAGAGCTGGGGGGGGGGTAGTTCTGGTTGGTTGATATTGTTGTTCTTCATAGGAAATCCCTTCAGCTCCTTCAGTCCTTCCCCTAACTCACTGGGGTCCCTGTGCTCAGTCTAATGGCAGGCTGGAAGCAAACATCTGCATCTGTATTGAGCAGGGTCTGACAGAACTTCTCAGGAGATAGCTGTATCAGGCTCCTGTCAGTAAACACTTCTTGGCATCCACAATAGTATCTGGATTTGGTGTCTACATGTGGGATGGATCCCCAGGTGGGGCAGTCTCTGGATGACCTTTCCTTCAGCCTCTGTTCCACTCTTTGTCCCTGTATTTCCTTTAGACAGGGGCAATTCCGGGTTAAAATTTTTGAATCCCACCCCACCCAGTCCTGGGTACCCCAACACACCCGAAAAGATAGACCCGGATTTAAAAGCATATCTCATGATGATGGTAGAGGACATCAAGAAGGACTTTAATAACTCACTTAAAGAAATACAGGAGAAAACTGATAAACAGGTAGAAGACCTTAAAGAGGAAGCACAAAAATCCCTTAAAGAATTGCAGGAAAACACGACCAAACAGGTGATGGAATTGAATAAAACCATTCAAGATCTAAAAAGGGAAGTAGACTCAATAAAGAAAACCCAAAGTGAGGCAACGCTGGAGATAGAAACCCTAGGAAAGAAATCTGGAACCATAGATGTGAGCATCAGCAACAGAATACAAGAGATGAAAGAGAGAATCTCAGGTGCAGAAGATTCCATAGAGAACATCGGCACAACAATCAAAGAAAATATAAAATGCAAAAAGATCCTAACTCAAACCATCCAGGAAATCCAGAATACAATGAGAAGACCAAACCTACAGATAATAGGAGTAGATGAGAATGAAGATTTTCAACTTAAAGGGCCAGCAAATATCTTCAACAAAATTATAGAAGAAAACTTCCCAAACCTAAAGAAAGAGATGCCCATGAACATACAAGAAGCCTACAGAACTCCAAATAGACTGGACCAGAATAGAAATTCCTCCCGACACATAATAATCAGAACAACAAATGCACTAAATAAAGATAGAATATTAAAAGCAGTAAGGGAAAAATGTCAAGTAACATATAAAGGCAGGCCTATCAGAATTACACCAGACTTTTCACCAGAGACTATGAAAGCCAGAAGAGCCTGGACAGATGTTATACAGACACTAAGAGAACACAAATGCCAGTCCAGGCAAACTCTCAATTACCATAGATGGAGAAACCAAAGTATTCCACGACAAAACCAAATTCACACATTATCTTTCCAAGAATCCAGCCCTTCAAAGGATAATAACAGAAAAAAAAAATACAAGGATGGAAACCACGCCCTAGAAAAAGCAACAAAGTAATCCTTCAACAAACCAAAAAGAAGACAGCCATAAGAACAGAATGCCAAATCTAACAACAAAAAAATAATAGGAAGCAACGATTACTTTTCCTTCATATCTCTTAATATCAATGGACTCAATTCCCCAATATAAAGACATAGACAAACAGACTGGCTACACAAACAAGACCCAACATTCTGCTGCTTACAGGAAACCCATCTTAGGGAAAAAGACAGACACTACCTCAAAGTGAAAGGCTGGAAAACAATTTTCCAAGCAAATGGTCTGAAGAAACAAGCTGAAGTAGCCATTCTAATATTGAATAAAGTCGACTTCCAACTCAAAGTTATCAAAAAAGACAAGGAGGGACACTTCATACTCATCAAAGTTAAAATCCTCCAAGAGGAACTCTCAATTCTGAATATCTATGCTCCAAATGCAAGGGCAGCCACATTCATTAAAGAAACTTTAGTAAAGCTCAAAGCACACATTGCACCTCACACAATAATAGTGTGAGACTTCAACACACCACTTTCATCAATGGACAGATCGTGGAAACAGAAACTAAACAGGGACACAGTGAAACTAACAGAAGTTATGAAACAAATGGACTTATCTATAGATATCTATAGAACATTTTATCCTAAAACAAAAGGATATACCTTCTTCTCAGCACCTCATGGTACCTTCTCAAAATTGACCATATAGTTTGTCACAAAACAGGCCTCAACAGATACAAAAATACTGAAATTGTCCCATGCATCCTATCAGACCACCATGGACTAAGGCTGATCTTCAATAACAACATAAATAATAGAAAGCCAACATTCATGTGGAAACTGAACAACACTCTTCTCAATGATACCTTGGTCAAGGAAGGAATAAAGAAAGAAATTAAAGACTTTTTAGAGTTTAATGACAATGAAGCCACAACATACCCAAACTTATGGGACACAATGAAAGCATTTCTAAGCAGGAAACTCATAGCTCTGAGTGCCTCCAAATAGAAACTAGAGAGAGCACATACTAGCAGCTTGACAACACACCTAAAAGCTCTAGAAAAAAGGAAGCAAGTCCACCCAAGAGGAGTAGAAGGCAGGAAATAATCAAACTCAGGGGCGAAATCAACCAAGTGGAAACAAGAAAAACTATTCAAAGAATCAACCAAACGAGGAGTTGGTTCTTTGAGAAAATCAACAAGATAGATAAACCCTTAGCCAGACTCACTAGAGGGCACAGGGACAGCATCCTAAATAACAAAATCAGAAATGAAAAGAGAGACATAACAACAGATCCTGAAGAAATCCAAAACACCATCAGATCCTTCTACAAAAGGATATAATCAACAAAACTGGAAAACCTGGACGAAATGGACAAATTTCTAGACAGATACCAGGTACCAAAGTTAAATCAGGATCAAGTTAACGATCTAAACAGTCCCATATCCCCTAAAGAAATAGAAGCAGTCATTAATAGTTTCCCAACCAAAAAAAGCCCAGGACCAGGTGGGTTTAGTGCAGAGTTCTATCAGACCTTCAAAGAAGATCTAATTCCAGTTCTGCACAAACTATTACACAAAATAGAAGTAGAAGGTACTCTACCCAACTCATTCTGTGAAACCACAATTACTCTGATACCTAAACCACAGAAAGATCCAACAAAGATAGAGAACTTCAGACCAATTTCCCTTATGAATATCGATGCAAAAATACTCAATAAAATTCTCGCTAACCGAATCCAAGAACACATCAAAACAATCATCCATCCTGACCAAGTAGGTTTTATTCCAGGGATGCAGGGATGGTTTAATATACGGAAATCCATCAACGTAATCCAGTATGTAAACAAATTCAAAGACAAAGACCACATGATCATCTCCTTAGACGAGGAGAAAGCATTTGACAAAATCCAACACCCATTCAGGATAAAAGTCTTGGAAAGATCAGGAATTCAAGGCCCATATCTAAACATGATAAAAGCAATCTACAGCAAACCAGTAGCCAACATCAAAGTAAATGGTGAGAAGCTTGAAGCAATTCCACTAAAATCAGGGACTAGACAAGGCTGCCCACTTTCTCCCTACCTATTCAACATAGTACTTGAAGTCCTAGCCAGAGCAATTCGACAACAAAAGGAGATCAAGGGGATCCAAATTGGAAAGGAAGAAGTCAAAATATCACTTTTTGTAGATGATATGATAGTATATATAAGTGACCCTAAAAATTCCACCAGAGAACTCCTAAACCTGATAAGCAGCTTCGGTAAAGTAGCTGGATATAAAATTAATTCAAACAAGTCACTGGCCTTTCTCTACACAAAGGATAAACAGGCTGAGAAAGAAATTAAGGAAACAACACCCTTCTCAATAGTCACAAATAATATAAAATACCTTGGCGTGACTCTAACTAAGGAAGTGAAAGGTCTGTATGATAAGAACTTCAAGTCTCTGAAGAAAGAAATTAAAGAAGATCTCAGAAGATGGAAAGATATCCCATGCTCACGGATTGGCAGGATAAACATTGTAAAAATGGCTATCTTGCCAAAAGCAATTTACAGATTCAATGCAATCCCCATCAAAATTCCAACTCAATTCTTCAACGAATTAGAAAGAGTAATCTGCAAATTCATCTGGAATAACAAAAAACCTAAGATAGCAAAAACTCTTCTCAAGGATAAAAGAACCTCTGGTGGAATCACCATGCCTGACCTAAAGCTGTACTACAGAGCAATTGTGATAAAAAACTGCAAGGTACTGGTATAGCGACAGACAAGCAGACCGATGGAATAGAATTGAAGACCCAGAAATGAACCCACACACCTATGGTCACTTGATCTTTGACAAGGGAGCTAAAACAATCCATTGGAAAAAAGACAGCATTTTCAACAAATGGTTCTGGCACAACTGGTGGTTATCATGTAGATGAATGCGAATTGATCCATTCCTATCTCCTTGTACTAAGGTCAAATCTAAGTGGATCAAGGAACTCCACATAAAACCAGAGACACTGAAACTTATAGAGGAGAAAGTGGGGGAAAGACTCGAAGATATGGGTACAGGGGAAAAATTCCTGAATAGAACAGCAATGGCTTGAGCTGTAAGATCGAGAATTGACAAATGGGACCTCATAAAACTGCAAAGCTTCTGTAAGGCGAAAGACACCATCAATAAGACAAAAAGGCCACCAACAGATTGGGAAAGGATCTTTACCTATCCTACATCAGATAGGGGACTAATATCCAATATATATAAAGAACTCAAGAAGGTGGACTCCAGAAAATCAAATAACCCCATTAAAAATGGGGCTCAGAGCTAAACAAAGAACTCTCACCCAAGGAATACCGAATGGCTGAGAAGCACCTGAAAAAATGTTCAGCATCCTTAATCATCAGGGAAATGCATATCAAAACAACCCTGAGATTCCATCTCACACCAGTCAGCATGGCTAAGATCAAAAATTCAGGTGACAGCAGATGCTGGTGAAGATGTGGAGAAAGAGGAATACTCCTCCATTGTTGGTGGGATTGCAAGCTTGTACAACCACTCTGGAAATCAGTCTGGCGGTTCCTCAGAAAATTGGGCATAGTACTACCGGAGGATCCCGCAATACCTCTCCTGGGCATATATCCAGAAGATGCTCCAACCGGTAAGAAGGACACATGCTCCGCTATGTTCATAGCAGCCTTATTTATAATAGCCAGAAGCTGGAAAGAACCCAGATGCCCTCAACAGAGGAATGGATACAAAGAAATGTGGTACATTTACACAATGGAGTACTACTCAGTTATTAAAAAGAATGAATTTATGAAATTCCTAGGCAAATGGTTGGACCTGGAGGGCATCATCCTGAGTGAGGTAACACAATCACAAAAGAACTCAAATGGTATGTACTCACTGATAAGTGGATATTAGCCCAGCAACTTAGAATACCCAAGATATAATAAGTTATATGCGAAACACATGAAACTCAAGAAGAATGAAGACCAAAGTGTGGACACTTTGCCCCTTCTTCGAATTGGGAAAAAACACCCATGGAAGGAGTTACAGAGACAAAGTTTGGAGCTGAGACAAAAGGATGGACCATCTAGAGACTGCCATATCCATGGATCCATCCCATAATCAGCCTCCAAACGCTGACACCATTGCATATACTAGCAAGATTTTGCTGAAAGGACCCTGATATAGCTGACTCTTGTGAGATGATGCCGGGGCCTAGCAAACACAGTAGTGGATGCTCACAATCAGCTATTGGATAGATCACAGGGCCCCCAATGGAGGAGCTAGAGAAAGTACCCAAGGAGCCAAAGGGATCTTTAACCCTATAGGTGGAACAAAAATATGAACTAACCAGTATCCCAGAGCTCTTGTCTCTAGCTGCATATGTATCAAAAGATGGCCTAGTAGGCCATCACTGGAAAGAGAGGCCCATTGATCATGCAAACTTTATATGCCCCAGTAAAGGGGAACGCCAGGGCCAAAAAGAGGGAGTGGGTGGGTAGGGGTGTGGGGGGGGAGGGTATGGGGGACTTTTGGGATAGCATTGGAAATGTAAATGAGGAAAATACCTAATAAAAAATATTTTAAAAAATTTGAAATGGTGGTTGGCACCATCCCTCAACCAGGGGCTGTGCCTATCCTCTGGATATGGTCTCTACAGGTTCTCTTTCCCTTTTGTTGGGTATTTCAACTAATGTCATCCCTGTGGGGTCCTGGGAGCATCTTGCTTTCCTAGGACTTGCTTCTGGGACTTTCTGTTGATTATCCCCAGTCTCCCCTTCCCAATTGCTACATACCTCTGTTCAATTTCCTGACCCTTTGTACTTCTTCTCCCCTGTCTCCTCCCATACCTGATCCTGCCTCCCTTTTTATCCCCTCCCCCCTCTCTTCATGCCAATTCCCTCTCACCCTCTACCTCTCATTTTGTTCCTCCTTCTAAGTAGGACTGAAGCATCCACACGATGGTCTTACTTCTTCTCGAGCTTCATGTGGTCCGTGAGTTGTATTGTGGTTATTCTGAGCTTTTTGCCTAATATCCACTTATCAGAGAGCACATACCATGTGTGTTCTTCTGTGATTGGGTTACCTCACTCAGGACGATATTTTCTATTTGCCTGCGAATTTCATGAAGCCATTGTTTTCAGTAGCTGACTAGTACTTCATTGTGTAAATGTATCACATTTTCTGTATCCATTCCTCTGTTGAGGGGCATCTGGCTTGTTTCCACCTTCTGGCTATTATAAATAAGGCTGCTATGAACATAGTGTAGCTTGTGTCCTTGTTATATGTTGGAGCATCTTCTGGGTATATATCCAGGAGTGATGTAACTGGGTCCTCAGATAGTACTATGTCCAGTTTTCTGAGGAACCGCCAGAGTGATTTCCAGAGTGGTTGTACTAGCTTGCAATCTCACCAGCAATGGTGGAGTGTTCCTCTTTCTCCACATCCTGGCCAGCATCTGCTGTCACCTGAATTTTTTATCTTAACCATTCTGACCAGTGTGAGGTGGAATCTCAGGGTCGTTTTGATTTGCATTTCCCTGATGACTAAGGTTGTTGAACATTTCTTTAGCTAGTTCTCTGCCACTCGAGATTCCTCAGTTGAGAATTCTCTGTTTAGCTCTGTATCCCATTTTTAAATAGGGTTATTTGAGATGGCTCAGAGGTTAAGAGCACTGACCGCTCTTCCAGAGGTCCTGAGTTCAATTCCCAGCAACCACAGCGTTTGAGTTAACATTTTTTTTACTGATGTTACAGATTTTTAACCATACCCAATAACTTATAAATCAATAATCTATAAGCAAGACATGCAGAACATAGTAAACTTATATATTTAAGACCAGTCTGAAACAAAGATGTAGTGTCCACATACACTTATACACTTAGAACAGACAGACAGAATTTTTCTTATTCTTTTTATGTGCAATTTCAAGGGAAGCACACCTTGCCACCTGCTGAGTTTAATTCTCACGGGTACAGAGGTTTTGTAGCAGGACTATCCACCTGCTTTTTTACCAGAGAACTCAAGAAGCTGCTGGTCCCGTCTAAGCATGGCTTGTGCAGCTCAAGCTGCCCTTGGCAGGGCTTCTCCAGCAGTGCTAGACTCTAGCTGCAGACACAGGACTCAAAGGACCGTTAGTTTATCAGTTTTTGTGGTTCCCATTCAGCTGCCCCCCCCCGGCCCCAATCCTTGAAGTGAGTTAAAGCTAAGTCAAGGGACAAGCAGCCAGCAGATGAAGTTTTAACCATTTTTCCTCTGAATATGAAACACAGAGCAACAATCAATCAACTAAATGAAACTACAGACATAAACTGGCAGATATGGACAGACTGATGTGCCAAGGACTCACTAAAGTTGAGGAGGAAAGGGAAGGGACCCAAATGTCCCACCAAAGGGACCCAGATAGTCCATAATGCAGGAGTTAGAGATAGAGGAGAGAGATGCCAAAACAAAACAAAACAAAAATGAAAGAAACAAAACCAGGTTTTAAAGCTAGCACTTCATGTCGAAGCTCAGTGCCAAGAGTTGGATTGTACCCCAACTCCCTAGCCATGAGGAAAATCAGAGCATCCTCTGTTCCCTGACTCAAGAGCATTACTAGGTCCAGCTGCCTTCCCTTGAGTCACCAAAAGGTACCAGAAACAAGACCAAACCAAGAAAAACCAAAGCCGGGTGTGGTGGCTCATGTCTTTAATCCTAGCACTGGGGAGGCAGAGGCAGGCGGATTTCTGAGTTCGAGGCCAGCCTGGTCTACAGAGTGAGTTCCAGGACAGCCAGGGCTATACAGAGAAACCCTGTCTCAAAAAACCAGAAAACAAAACAAAACAAAACAAAACAAAACAAAAAAACAAGACTAAACCAAGAAAATAAACTCGCAGGCATAAAAAAACCTTGCCTCCTCATGGAGGATCCAGCTGCTTGGTGGCATTCTCTGTCAGTAACTGAGGGGTGTTTGAGAATAGGGGGCTTCCTGGCCAATGCACCAAATTTTGGGGTTTCAGAGTCACTCCACAAATCACACGAATACTGAACTCAGACAGGAATGGTTTATTAAACTCACCCAAAGACTGATTGATGGGTGCTGTAGCTCAGAATCTGGGGGATGAGTCTATGGACCCAGGCAGTTCTATGTCAGGTTCTAAAGGATAAAACAGCAAAATCCACAATGAGCTCATATGCAAGTGCTGGAAGTGCTGCCCAGTGGTTGGCCCTGACTTGAGCCATTTAAACATAATGGCTCTTACTGACCTTTAATTTGATGGATCCTACTTGAAGGTTATAGTTGTGGAATTTCCTAAGATTAACAAACCTCATAGCAAAACAGGGTATGTGGTCAGCATGACCCTGCTCTGAGTCAAGTTATTTTTCTGTGTCAACGACTGGCAGGCATATTACAGCAGCAATATGAGATAGCTGGTGGGCATGGAAGAAAATGGCTATAGCTACTGCTGGGGAGGGGGTAGACTGCAACAAGAATTAACACAGCTGCTGGCATTAAAGAGTGAATATATGTATATATTCAGGAAATACAGGTGGTGATAGATGCAAAAAGATGGGATAGTGGCTTGGGTTAAATGAAAGAATAAAACTAAGAATGTCTTGGGCCAGGCTGCAGAGTGCTTACCTAGCATGTCTAAAAGTTTGGTTCCCATCACTGCATAAACAGGGGGTGGGTGGCTCCCATCTGTAATCCCCAAAAGTCAGGTAGAAGTTGAGTGGGAAGGATCTGGTGTTCAATCATCATCCCTCTTGGCAAGTTCAAAGCCAGTCTGGCATCAAAAGACCCCATGTAAAAAAACAGAACAGAAATCCATAACTCCTTAGTCATTTGCCTGAGGAGCTGACAGTAGTTATTGAGATAGGTCAGAAGGACAAATTTTACAAAAGAAAAAAAAAAGCTTTCTTCAACTTTCAGGGCAATTTTAAATGATTTGATTTGACAGCAGGCAAATGGACTTGCTAGAAACTTAAATGAGAAAGTTTTTACTGTTAGATTAGATGTCTTAGTATAAGTTTTGATTTTTTTTGTCGAACAAAATAATTATTTAAGATATTTTTCATTGTTTTGCCTTCCTTTTCATTTCTGATTTTATTATTTTGGATATTGTGTCTGTGCCCTCTGATTAGTCTGGCTAAGGGTTTATCTATCTTGTTGATTACCTCAAAGAACCAGCTTCTGGTTTTCTTGATTCTTTGTATAGTTCTTTTTGTTTCCATTTGGTTGATTTCAGCCCTGAGTTTGACTATTTCCTGCTGTCTACTCCTCTTGGGGGTGGGTATTTGCTCCTTTTTGTTCTAGGGCTTTCAGGTTTGCTGTCAAGCTGCTAGTGTAAGCTCTCTCCAGTTTCTTTTTTGGAGGCACTTAGAGCTATGAGATTTCCTCTTAGTACTTCTTTCATTGTGTCCCACAAGTTTTGGTATGATGTGTCTTCATTTTCATTAAACCTTAAAAAGCCTTTTCTTTCTTTCTTTCTTTCTTTCTTTATTTCTTCCTTGACCGAGTTATCATTGAATAGAACATTGTTCAGCTTCCTTGTATATGTGTGTTTTCTTTTTTGTTTGTTTGTTTGTTTTTTCGAGACAGGGTTTCTCTGTGTAGCCCTGGCTGTCCTAGAACTCACTCTGTAGACTAAGCTGGCCTCGAACTCAGAAATCCGCCTGCCTCTGCCTCCCAAGTGCTGGGATTAAAGGTGTGCGCCACCACGCCCGGCATATGTGTGCTTTCTGTTGTTTTTGTTAGTATTTAAAACCAGCCTTAGTCGTGGTGATCTGATAGGGTGCATGGGATTTTTTTTCAATCTTGTATCTGTTGAGGCTTGTTTTGTGACCAGTTATATGATCAATTTTGGAGAAGGCACAGTGAGGTGCTGAAAAGACGTTATATTCTTTTGCTTTAGGATGAAATGTTCTATAAATATCTGTTAGATCCATTCCATTTGGTTCATAACTTGTGTTAATTTCATTGTATCTCTATTTAGTTTATGTTTCCATGATCTGTCCATTGCTGAGAGCGGGTTGTTGAAGTCTCCCACTATTATTATGTGGGGTGCAATGTGTGCTTTGAGCTTTAGTAAAGTGTCTTTTATGAATGTGGGTGCCCTTGCATTTGGAGCATAGATGTTCAGAATTGAGAGTTCATCTTGGTAGATTTTTTCTTCAAATAGTATGAAGTGTCCTTCCTTATCTTTTAAAATAACTTTTGGTTGAAAGTTGAATTTATTTGATATTAGAATATCAAATATCTCCAGCTTGTTTCTTGGGACCATTTTCTTGGAAAATTGTTTTCCAACCTTTTACTCTGAGGTAAATTTCATTGAGGTGTATTTCCTGTATGCAGCAAGATGCTGGGTCTTGTTTATGTATCCAGTCTGCTAGTCTATGTCTTTTTATTGGGGAATTGAATCCATTGATATTAAGAGATATTAGGAAAAGTGATTGTGTCTTTCTGTTATTTTTGTTGTTAGAGGTGGAACTATGTTTGTGTGGCTATCTTCTTTTGGGTTTGTTGAAAGATTACTTCCTTGCTTTTTCTAGGGTGTAGTTTCCCTCCTTGTGTTGGTGTTTTCCATCTATTATCCTTTGTACGGCTGGCTCTATGGAAATGTATTGTGTAAATTTGGTTTTGTTATGGAATATTTTGGTTTTTCCATCTATGATAATTGAAAGTTTTGTTTTCATAGCCTGAGCTGGCATTTGTGTTCTCTTAGTGTCTGTATGACATCTGCCTAGGATCTTCTGGCTTTCATAGTCTCTGGTGAGAAGTCTGGTGTAATTCTGATAGGTCTACCTTTATGTTACTTGGCCTTTTTCCCTTACTGCTCTTAATATTCTTTCTTTGTTTTGTGCATCTGGTGTTTTGATTATTATGTGATCAGAGGAATGTCTTTTCTGGTCCAGTCTATTTGGAGTTCTGCAGGCTTCTTGTATGTTATGGGCATCTCTTTCTTTAGATTAGGGAAATTTTCATCTATAATTTTGTTGAAGATAGTTACTGGCCCTTTAATTTGGGAATCTTCTCTCTCTTCTATACCTATTATCCTTAGGTTTGGTCTTCTCACTGTGTCCTGGATTTCCTGGATGTTTTGAGTTAGGAGCTTTTTGCATTTTCTTTGACTGTTGTGTCGATGTTTTCTATGGTATCTTCTGCACATGAGATTCTCTTTTCCATCTCTTGTATTCTGTTGGTGATGCTTGTGTCTATGACTCCTGATCTCTTTCCTAGGTTTTCTAACTCCAGGGTTGTCTCCCTTTGTGATTTCTTTATTGTTTCAATTTCCATTTTTAGTCTTGGATGGTTTTGTTCATTTCCTTCACCAGTTTGATTGTGTTTTCCTGTAATTCTTTAAGGGAGTTATTTATGTCCTTCTTAAAATCCTCTATCACCTTCATGAGAAGTGATTTTATATGCAAATCTTGCTTTTCCGGTGTGATGGTGTATCCATCACACTGGAGCCTGTCCTTCTTGTGATCCTGGTTGTGTCAGAACTCCTCAGAGTTCAGCTGTCTCTGTGGTCCTGAGATCCTGGGTGTGTCAGAGCTCCTGGGAGTCAAGCAGCTTTTGGGACACTGAGATCCTAGTGTGACCAAGCTCCTGGGATCCTGGGATACTGAGATCCTGTGGTCTTGTGTGTGTTAGAGCACCTGGGAGTGGAGCTTCTTCTGGGTGTTGTGGGACTGACTGCAGAGTTAGCACCCAAGGTCTGCTTAGGGCACCTCTGAGCCTATAATCCTGGATGTGTTAAAGTACCTGGGAGTAGATTTTATTCTGGATGTTGTGAGACTGGCTGCAGAGTTCACATCCAAGGTCTGCTCAGGGCACCAGCCTAGACAGGAAGGAGTCCTTGCCACTAGTTGGATGAAGTTCCTGGGTGCCTGGGTCTCACTTGTCCCAGTTACTCCAGGTGTTGGGGCAGATGTTGTATCCTCCTCACCTGATAAGGTTTGATTTTTAAGTATAATTAATATTTTATTCTTTGAAATGTATATATGTATATATACATATATATATGTATATATATAATATCTATCCACCACTACTCCCCCAAAGTCTTCCCAGTGCCGCTGTTTCCCTCTCAGCTCCAAGTCCTCCTTTTAAAATTGTTACTAACAGCTTCCCTGGGTTAATAATCCCCAAAGGAGAGTGGCTCTTCCTGCCTAAGCAGCCATCACCTGCCAATAGCTCCCGTAATGGAGGCAGGGCAGGGTTGAGATCACAGTGGCCCCTCCTGAACTTGTGATGGAGTTTTGATTGGCCTGACTTTGTGCAGGTTTTGTGTAGATAAACCCAGCTGCTGTGATCTGAAATCTCCTTCAAAGTCTAGATTTTATAATTTTGTTTCCAAATCAAGAATGCCTATTTAGGGGCTAGAGAAATGGATCAGCAGTTAGAAGTTGCTGCCTTTGCAGAGGACATGAGCTGATTCATAGCACCCATATTAGCCTGCTATAACTGCCTTTAACTCAAGTTCCAGGAGATTAAACACCTTCTTCTGGCCTTTATGGGTACCCCACACATATGTGTATACACGAAGACACAAACATACACATACATATACATTTTTTTAAAAAGAATGTCCATTTAATTTTTCCACTGCTTCTTTATTATATTCTCATAAATTTGTGTTGTTCTGAGGATCCTATGGCTTGATTCATTAATTTTGAATTCATATATATATAAAACATATGCATATATTTATTCACAGAAAGATTGTACAGTTATTAAATAAAAGTGATACCTTGATTAAGCAAAGACATTCTAGGGTTACCAGGTGTGGTGACACATACCTATAATCCCAGAACTTGGGAGGCAGAGACAGGAGTTCAAGACGAGGCCTTAGCTATATTGTTAAAGCCTAGGTAAAATGTTAAGTCCTAGATAACTGTTACCTGGCTAGCCTGCCATTATAAGGAAACTTTCCCATATGTTGTTTCTACTGTTAATAGGAACTTTCTCATGCCCAAGTTGATTACATATTCTGTTATGTTCTGTGCCCTTGGAAACCAGTCATGATAGAAGTCAGTAGAACTGCTTTGTATAGTTAACCACAATAAACTTGGACCAAAACCAACCACCCAATATCACTTCCTGTACCTGTGTATAAGCTTTTATGGTATTCACTTTTATAAGCTGCCTCTGGGATAGATTCCCAACATAAGAGACACCTGCACCAATATAAAAAGCTATTTGGAATAAGACTTCCTTTTTTGAGTAGGGGTCAAATAAAGTTTAAGTTCCAAAGAACCTTCCTGGGAACTGACATCTGCTTGGCAGAGAGAGACATGTGCGTGGGTAACAGACATTCTGGTTGGCAAGTTAAGACATGAATGTTAGACAAGTCCTATAGCCATTATGCCTGGTTCTTCCTCCTAGCCGCATGCTTCCAGAAATAAGACTCAGATTCAAAATATATTTACAAACACCTTGGTCGTATAGCTAGGTTCTACTCTGACTAGATCATAACTAAAATAACACAATAACTTTAACCTACATTCTGACAATGTGGCTAGTTACCTGTGCTCAGGTACCATTCGTCCATCTCCTCACACCTTCCTGGGGCCAATCTTTGTATCTGGCTCTATCCCAGAATTCTTTCTCTTCTAGGATGTCACACCTTCTATTTCTTGCTTAAGTCATAGGCCATAGGGTTTTTTTTAACTGACAAGTGAGGCATTCATGAAACACATAAGATATTCTCTCTACAATGTCTCATTTTGGTTAACAAGTTAAGATATGAATGTTAGACAAGCAAGTCCCCTGCCACAGTTGAATACCCCAGCCAATGGGAGCAGGATAAGTGTACAACAAAGACATATTTCCAAGGAAATCCCTATCCCTAAATACTGATTGGTGAAATAACTTGGCACAGATATTTGTAGATCTCAGGCTTAAATACTCCTTAGGATCTTAATTCAATGTCATGGTTTAGCTTCTGAGCCTGAATAGTGTCAGTGATCGATCAGTCTTGGGGTGTGGCATTCAATAAACCATCCCTATTTGACTGAGATTATGTTTGAGTGGTTTGTGTGGTGATTCTCAGACCCCATCATTATAGCAAGTTCTAGGCCAGTCTAGACAGTAAGTGGAAATGCTCTCTCTCTCTCTCTCTCTCTCTCTCTCTCTCTCTCTCTCTCTCTCTGCTCAATGTGCTGCTCCAGTGCCCATTTGCTTCCAAGAGAGGAAGTTTACTCCCAATTCACTATTTACCACCATTGACGTGTTTTCATATCTAGTGTTGTCTTAGTTAGGATTTTACTGCTGATAACAGACACCATGACCAAGACAACTCTTATAAAGGATAACATTTAACTGGGGCTGGCTTACAGGTTCAGAGGTTCAGCTCATTATCATCAAGGCAGGAGCATTGTAGCATCCAGGCAGGCATGGCGCAGGTAGAGCTGAGAGTTCTACATCTTAATATGAAGGCTGCTAATGGAAGACTGACTTCCAGGCAGCTAGGATGAGGGTTTTTTTTTTTTTTTTTTTGAGACAGGGTTTCTCTATATAGCTCTGGCTGTCCTGGAACTCACTTTGTAGACCAGGCTGGCCTCGAACTCAGAAATCTGCCTGCCTCTGCCTCCCTAGTGCTGGGATTAAAGGTGTGCGCCACCACACCCGGCTAGGATGAGGATCTTAAAGCTCACACCCACAGAGACACACCTACTCCAACAAGGCCACACTTCCAAATAGTGCCCCTCCCTGGGCCAAGCATATACAAACTATCACAGGTGACCTAACCCCTTCAGCTTTGTAATCTCTCTTGGCCTCCAGGAGCCTTGCTCCCCTTTCATCAAGAAGGCCTTACTGTTTTCTCCTGGAGGTCAATGATAAGAACATGGGAAGCTCTAATATTTTAGCTGGTTGTCAAAGCTGTCTGCTGTTGTGATTGCTCTTCTTCTCCCTCTGGGGCGGGCTCACCACAGGATTCTCGAGAAGGCTCTACGTGAGGAGTTAGAGGAAGTTGGATTGAATGTGAGATTTACTTGTGCTTTAAACACTTTTCATGTCCTGATCATTTTTTAAAAAATCACATTGGTAGATTTGAAATATTATACTGAACCATCTCTTTGACCTATGCCCTGGTCATTTTCATCTGGTTTCTGCTTGATGACTAAAAGGCAATGATATGGTTTGATGGTTCGGTTATCAGTTTATTATGGGAGGTTCAGTCTGTGTGTTTGCCTACTATGCTAGGATCTGCTTTGTCAGTGCCCAGTAGCAAGGCAAGCACTTACAGTGGAGAATTGGCATCTCTAAAGGGGAAGGGTTCTATATCAAACACAGCAGTGATTTGCTTCATATGCCCAGATCAGGGCTTCTCAGACTTGAAGTGAATCAGGTGTGTTAAAATACAACTCAGTTTCATGAGCTTGGACTGGAGTTGAGATTATGCAAACTCAGTGATACAGATGTCATTACTGGTGTTGGTCACAATATTTTTTTTGAGTAGCTGAGAAGACCACCAGGTTCTTTTCTAAGGGCTCAATGGGGTCAACATCAGTGACTCTCAAGGGTGTGGTTTCCTCTCCCTGTGATTAGTATTATCAGGGGATTTGCTCAATGAGTTACTCATGCAAATTCTAATGTCATAAACCTACTGAATTTAAAACTCTAGAGTAGGCCTTAGAAGTCTGTTTTTCTTTTTTTTTTAAAAGATTTATTTATTATATGTAAGTACACTGTAGTTGTCTTCAGACACACTAGAAGAGGGTGTCAGATCTCATTATGGATGGTTGTGAGCCACCATGTGGTTGCTGGGATTCGAACTCAGGACCTTTGGAAGAGCAGTCAGTGCTCTTAACCGCTGAGCCATCTCACCAGCCCCCAGAAGTCTGTTTTTCTTAATTTCATTTTTTTTCTTTTTTTCTTTTATTTTTCGAGACAGGGTTTTAAAATTTCATTTACTACTACTACTACTACTACTACTACTACTACTACTACTACTATTTGTGTGTGTGTGTGTGTGTGTGTGTGTGTGTGTGTGTGCTTGTGCCACAACATTGGTGTGGAGGTCAGAAGATAACTTTGTAGAGTTCCCTCTTTTTACCTTTAAGTAGGTTCCAGGGAATGAACTTGTATTGCCAGGCTTTTGTAACAAGCACCTTTACCCACTGAGCCATCTTGCTGGTCCCAGAAATCTAGTTTAAGAAGCCCTCCAGGTGATGCAAATGGACATTCAACTTGGGCAATTGCTGGTCTCTAGAGGGCTCTCAGCCAATTAAAGCAGAGCCTCTGGAACTGGACCTAAGCACTAGCATTGCCTTGTGAAGATCCCAGATGCAATGGCCTTAAATACTCCCAGTGTGCCATCGAGATTGAGAGTCCTTGCCACAAGGCACTTAACCTATCACATAGACTTTGACACAATTGGATCACCTGGTTTTAAGGAACATGGTCCAATCTGGTTTTGCTACTCTCTTGACCTAGTGGTAAACCCTTCTTGCTCTTTGAGTCACATGGTAAATGGAATGTGTTATCTCCAAATTCAAAAGAGGCCCATGAAGATGAATACCTCTTTGTTGGTATCTACAGCCCCAGAATTCATCCATTTATCCTTGACTTTAAAGTTTCTGCTTTGGGTATCTACCCAGTGGAAGCCAGCCCCACTGCATTAAAAGAGCTTTATGGAGCGAGAGCCTGTCTGAAGGCTTCTCTTTCCTCTTCTGTTGCACACACGTGCTATCAAGTTCCTAAGGAAGTTCCATACTTTCTATTCTTCTAGTCTTAGAGTGATATTATCCACAAGACAGAACAGTGTCCTGTGTAAAAACCCAGCTAAGGTGATAGCTCGGATGCATGAAGAATGACCCATAATGAGTGAGGTGCTTGTCACCTTGAGAGGTTGTGTGTGTGAGATACCAGCACTGGGTGTAGCCATAGATCTATTCACGCATTCATGGTCTGGTGGTCCTGAAGCATCCAGCTGTCTGTGCTGAGTTGAACTTTTTCACAGTTTGCTTCTCCCTCTGCATCCTGAGCTTTCTTGTTGCCTCTGCCTCCCAAGAGTGAACAGAGTGATGGCTGCAGAGAGCTCTTGGCCAATTCCTGGGAGTGTAAGCTGCACCCTGCATTGTTGCCAGTTGTGAAGCAACTTTTCCTGGCATGGCTTCAGAGCTACAGGGTTTTCCACCTCTTCATCTAGGAGGGTGACTCCCAGGAACGTCTGCCTCTGCTTGGGCACTGCAAACACCCAACAGCCTGGGATGGGAAGTTCCCAGGAGCCAGTTACTCTGAAGCAATAATGGTTCTGTGGTTCTTCATGGCCACCTCCCACAACCCATTGTTTTCTTTTAATAGTGAAGTAGGTACATACTGGTACTGCTAATGTGGTGTGTGCTTTCCCTCTGCCTACACTGAGGGCTTCCTCGTGCCTGCTAGGAACCCTACGTGGCACACACCTGAAGTGCACTGTGTTCGGGAAATCAAACCTTTCCTTAGTTGCCATTCCACCTTCCCAGCAATTGGAGAGGACACAGGGTTAGAGTCAGCACAGAGTCCTTCGTCCTGGGCTTTGCCGCTTTCTAGACATGTCTTTCAGTAAAGAAAAATCCATTCATTTTCCCTGAGTCAAAATTACAGTGCAAGACTTTGCGTGAGGGACCGTGGTTAAGATCCCTTGTTGCACTTGCAGATGACTTGGGTTTGGTTTCTAGAGCCCACCTGGTACCTCCCAACCGTCCATAAGTGTAGTTCCAAGTGTTCCGATGCCTTTATCTGAACACTTTATCTAATAGGCACCAGGCATGCACACGGCCCATGTACATACATAGAGACAAACACTCCTACTCATAAAATAGATTCTATATGGTGTGAATGGGACGGACAGGGGGAGGCAGTCAGTAGTTTGAAAAGGAATGGCTTTGGTATATCTGTGTACTCTAGGTCAAGCTCAAGGCCAAGGACACACTGCTGTGTTTTCCCTTCTGTGGTTTCAGGGTACCACCTTGCACAGGTTTATGTAGTTCTTCCTTTACACAAACAACTAATGAGCTTTATACTTTTGTGGAATTCCTAACAGTTTAGAGAAAGTAAGTTATAGTTATCAACAGCTATCATCTGTCAGTTACCCCCGACAGATGTTCCTATTATCAGCAACCCCTACCAGTGCATGCCGTTTTACACTTACAGTGATACTCCCTCTACTGTTGGCCAAGGCTTTAGTTCGTATTAGGTTTCACTCTTGGTGCTGTGTAGTCTATGGGCTTGGATATTTTATCATGCACAACAGTTCTGTTGCCTGCAACTACCCTTTACTCCACCTATCCATCCCTTCCTGACCATGGGCTTTGACCTTTTGGCTTCACATAGTTTTGCTTTTTCTAGAATATCCTATAGCTGGAGCCATGCAGTATGCAGATTTTCTTGCTTTTATCCTCTCTCTCTCTCTCTCTCTCTCTCTCTCTCTCTCTCTCTCTCTCTCTCTCTCTCTCTCTCTCTCTCTCTCTCTTGTTTTTTTGAGATAGGGCTCTCCTGGAAATTGCTCTGTAAACCAGGCTGGCCTTGAACTCATAGAAATCCTTCTGCCCCTGCCCCTGCCCCTGCCCCTGCCCCTGCCCCTGTTCCCCTCTGCCTCTGAGTCCTGGGATTAAAGATGTGTGCCACCACCTCCCAGCAGTGTGCAGATTTTCTAGGCTAGCTTCTTGCACATGGTAATATCCAACAGCGTTTACTCCATATCTTGCAAATTGTTAGTTCATTGTTTTTTATTACTGAATACTATTCCACTGTATGGATATGACATTGTCTGTTCACATTACTGAAGAATGACCTGGTGGCTTCTGAGTTCAGGTAATTATTAATATAAATGCTACAAACATCCATATGTAGTATTTTGTGTAGAGGAAAGCTTTCAGTTTATTTGTCAAACTATCAAGGAATTCAGTTACTAAAAGAAGATATAATTATCTTTGTTAAAACAAAAAGAAAACCAAAAGCTGCCCAACAATTTTCCCTCCATTACTTTTACTGTTATTTTTCCACATGATCTAATCGGATATTTATTTATACAAAGGGTCATATGAGCTTATTTGCAAATTCCATTCCTTGTCATACTTGGCCTGGTTGCGATGTTACCAGGGCAAGGTCAGGATTTCATAAGCATGTAGGAGCCAAAAGACCTAACCTTTCTTTATAACACCTTATATGGACTTATTATTGAGTAATCTTTCAATAATCTGGCTCTGCCCTCTGGCTCTCTGCTTCCTTCTTTGGACTCAGTGAGCTCCTGGTTGCAGTACACCTGAGCTGGAATTGGCAGACAGGTTTAGACCAGGACATACAATTTAGTTCAATAAATGTCAGCTGCTGTTATTATTACTTCTAAGCAAACTTGTTACGTTAGCAATTACACCTGTTTGTGGAGGTTGGTGTTCATGTTTTGAGACTTCTTTAAGATTTATTAAAACTTTCCAGCTGTAGGTTTCACCTCCCTGGCATTCTGAATTATGTATCATGATTGACTATGATGCTGTCTAACTTTGTTTTGTATATATGTAAGCAGCTATTTCCAGATATTTAGAGATAATTATGCTACATTGGATTGCAGCCATATATGGATTCAGAAGTGTTTTTCCTCCCCAGTGTTTTTGTTACCTGCTTTAAATAGAAACCCACAAACAATTGCCAGGAACTTGCCGCAGAGACTGGTGGTAAGGAAAACATCTGAGTTGAAGGCACCCCATGAGAAGCTGTACCTGCTGTAGTGGTCGTGGGCCTCTCACTCTGCTCACCAGCCTCACACTAAAACACCTGCCTCTCTTGCTAGCCCTCATTGCTGCAGAGACTCCAGGGTGATGCTCTGAGCCCTCACTAACCCTCAGCAAATGATCTGTGCTGCAGAGACATGGCTGGGGTGGCTGACTTTCTGCATTTTAAAAATCTTCTCTCTAGTAACCTGGAAACCAATACTTGTTTAAACTGATGACATGACAGCTCCACAGTATGGTCAAGGAGAAGGTTGTTATTATAGATAAGAGAGAGAGAACAGAGAGACACACAGAGAGAGAAACAGAGAGAAAGAGAGGTGGAGACATCTAGCAGAGTACAGAGCAAGAATAAAAGAAGCAGACTAAACATTGCCTGGGTTATCTGTCACAGAGAGAAGAACAGCAGGGGATAAAGAGTAAAGAATAGAGAAAATGTGGTGAGAGAAGTGGGAGCATCAAGAGTATACAGATGAAACAGCAGATCTCTATGGAGAGTGAGCAGCTGGGAGAGGGAAGCCGTGAACTGGAGCCAAGGGTAGAAGACTATAGCAGAGACTTTGGAATGTGTAACATGTACTTGTGACGCTGGCACCATGGGAAAGTGTGCCTTCTGTAGAGGCAAGGGGAATGAATAGCTCCTTTTGCTAGAGGGGAACCAAATTTAGAAGTTCCTGAGGAAAGCTGGCTTTTATCTGATTTCTAGAAATCCTCCAGGTTGAACACATTTTTGGATATTTGGACTGCCTTTTGAAGTCTGGGAAATGGTGTTTTCTTTGGACCTAACAGTGTCTTTGCATCATAATTATTCAGGGTCCTCTGCTCAACATCTGGTTCTGTAAACCCCAGAGGGCATCTTTACTTGTAGATATCAATATTTCATGCATGAAATATTAATCCATCCATCCAACAAATGTCTATTGATAACCTGCTGTGTACCAGGTGATGTTCTTAGATTCAAGGACACAATGACAATGTGGACAATCTTAACTGTCTTGGGGCTGAAGTCTGTATGAAGTGATATAAGAAGACACTCTGAGCCATCCTGAGGGCTATGTGAAAACAACACAGGGTCAGGTTTGAGGCCGAGAGGCTCTGCTGTATTTGCAGGATGTCTTTTTGGATGTAATCTTCAAATGAGCCACACATGTTAAAGAGACTTTTATTCACTTGGTATAATTGCAGTCTTGGAGGTTCACTGCCTCTGTCTGCTAACCTAGTCCTACTTCGGGAAGCTTCTAGCCTCCATACAATCTGATCCAGGCCTATAGTGTTTTTTTTTTTTTGCCTCTGAGACTTACTGTGGAATAAACTCAACATTTTTGTTTCTGATCTCTAGCTGGCTGGTTAACTCAACTGTTCTGGCTCAAAACTCCTCTCCATGCTGACTGACTCAATCCATCTTCTTTTAGTTTTCCTGAATTGCTTGGCTTGGCTTCATCCTAAACTTTGGCAATCTGTTCTAATCTTTTGGTTCCTTGTTAATTTCTGGTTAATTATGTCTTCACCTGTGTCTAGCTTGCTTTCTCTCTGCAACCTGTCTCTGTACCACTATTCCAGTAAAACTGCCTTCTCTCCTCTCTGCACTGGCCCTCAAGTAGCTTCCATTTCCTCTCTCTTGCTGTGAAGATACTCAGGATATTTAGGAAAGCTCTAGAATGAAGACTTTGCAAAGATCTCAAGATCCAATCGTGTAGACAGGAGGGGTCTACTGCATTCAATTCTCCACTTGAGAAATCTCTTAAATGCAAGTGCCCTCACCTGGCCTTCTGGGATGACATCATCCTGACTATTCTTACAAATGGCCATCTAGTTATCCTATTGTAGTGGTTCTCAAATTGTGGGTTGTGACACCTTTAAGGCAGTTGACCTACCCTTTAATAGGGGTCACCTAAGAAAACACAGGTTATGATTCATAACAGTAGCAAACTTACAGTTATGAAGAACAAAAAAATGGATTTACAGTTGGGGTCACCACAACATGAGGAACTGTATTAAAGGGTTGCAGCATTAGGAAAGCTGAGAACCACTGCCCTATTGTCTTCAAAGTTTACCTCACTTCTCAAATATGATTAACATAGCAGGTTATTATCTTTTTCACTTTTTATTCTGCATATCGAAGACTCAATGAATATAGTGGATGGAACCAACCACTGGAAACTATTAAAACAAATGAGAACAAGGCCAGCATCATCATAAGACACAGCCAAGCTAAATGTGTCACATGAACTATCTTTTAAAATCAAACACCTGGGGTGGGGGCTGAGGTGGTGGCTCAGGAAGCTAAGAGTGAACAGACGTGCAAGCACAGTATCCAGAAACATGAAAAGAAAAGACATGATGGTCTTAACCAGAAGACTGAGATAGCTTGAAGAGTTATAACAACCATTTCTCTTGTTTCAGTACTGTACCTGCCAAGTTATTAATTACTCCTTACATGCCGGTCACTCTGCCTGTGGCTTAGGTAAAAACAGACAAGGATGTAGGTAGTTTCACTATGACTACAGCCACTCCTAAAAGGTCACTGTAATTCCTGGGGTCTCCCCAAGGTGCTGGGTTTAAGACCTTAAAGAAATGGGTCTTCAGGCCAGGCATGGTGGTACACACCTTTAATCTCAATGCTCTAGAGGTGGAGACAAATAACTCTCAGTGAGTTCAAGTCTGCTCTACACAGAATTCCAGGCCAACTAAGACTTCATAGTGAGACATTGTCTCAAAAATAAACAAATAAACCCCGGTAGTAACACACATAGATTACTTGTATTGTTATTGCAATTCTTTGTAAACTTAGATTATTTCAGAATAAAATAAAAATCAAGACAAACATTTGGAAAGAAGGGAGGGGGAGGAAGGGAGGGGTGGAGAGAGGGAGGGAGGGAGGGAGGGAGGGAGGGAGGGAGAGGAGGAGGGAGGGAGGGAACTGTACTGTTAATTGCTTTCACCAAGACATGGGTCACGCTGGTACCTCAGTGGAGGCTTCCCAGCCTCCAGAGCCAAGACGCCAGTGGTTATGGCTTATGCTATCAGGACAACAATACTTTATTATTGATGTTGCAGTTGAGATACTTAGCAAACTACTCATCTAAAGTTAATACTGGGTACTCGAGGGGAAGAGAAGATGAGAGAAAAGGGGCAGGGCACAGTGCTGTTTTGTATCTGTGGTGGTTTAAAAGAAAATGGCCCCCATTGGTTCATAGTGTACTGGTCCAGCCAGTTCGAAGTTGAACAGTCCTCTGAGGAGGAGCAAGGCTGATTATAGGAAAGATAGAAAAAAGATGCAAGAGACAGGTCATTACCACACCAGCAGTGAGTGTATTTCTCATAGCCTTTTTATATTACAGTATCATGGGAAGCAAAGCCACAAGCTAACAGAAACAATATTGCCTAAACATGCACAAGACATTTGTTCTCACCCCAAAACCTTTCTATTCCTTCCACCAAGGTCAACAGAATCTTCAGCTCCTTGCCTTGAGCCTCAAGTGCACCTCCTCTTATCGTTCTATGTCTCAGCAGGCTGGGAAATCTGCCAACAGACCCTGACCTGCCCTGCCTCTGCCTCTGCCTGACAGGCAGACTTTTCTCTACCTCTCTCTTTTCTGCTTCAGAGAAGTGGGCAAATGGCTCCTGACACCATAGAGAGTGGCACTAGTAGGAGGTGTGGCCTTACTGGAGTAGATGAGGCCTTGTCAGAGGAAGTATGTTTCGGTCACTTCCTGCTGCCTGCTGATTGGTATGTAGGACTCTCAGCTCCCTCTCTTGTACTCTGTCGGCCTCCAGGTCACCATGCTTTCTGCCTTGCTGATACTGGATTACACCTCTGAACTGTAAGCCAGCCATGATTAAATGTTGTCGTTTATAAGCGCTGCCCTGGTTGTTGTCTCTTCACAGCAATGGAACTCTGATGAAGACAACATCTGTCATTCTTTCCCTCTCCCAGGAGCTCGGTCCATATAGCAAGGCCGGTGGAGACTATAACTCCAGGGAAGATGGAGCACTGTGCTCCGGGTGTGCACAGGGCATTTAAACAGCTTGTCTGTGCTTATGGACGAAGCACCTTGGTGTCTTCTTCCCTAAACTGAAATGAGCTGCGTCGTTCACAGCAACGAGGGCCCTGTGGAGATTAGGGAGCTAACACAAGTGCCATGTACGGGCTCAGGCGTTGATTCTTGGCAGCGGTGTTCAGCAGTATTGAGAGGCTACACAGCTAGCAACAGATGACCTAATCCATTGATGAGGTCACAGCTTAGTGGGCCATTCAGAGATGAGGCCTACATGGCTTTGACGAGTACATCTTGGCTCCAGGCCCTCTTGGCCCTCTCTGTTCAGGTCTCTACAAGGTGGATTTTGCTACCTTATGCCTGTCTGCTCACTCCATTGAGGCCACCGATACCAGAACAAGTAAGGGTTGTTCTACTCAGGCTCAGCTTAAACCAATGAGTTTATTGAGCTTACTTACAGGCATATAGAAGACCCTCAAAGACTTCTGTCACCTAAGAGTTCTACCTTGTGATAGTCAATAAACACATAGACACTCCATCATGGAATCCCCTTTCCAGACATTAACTCTTATTATTAATTATCGTTGTTGTTGTTGCTGTCATTATCATTACTATGTAGCTTTAGCAGACCTGGAACTCACAGAGGCAATTGCTTCTGCCTCCAAGTGATGGGATTAAAGGTGTGCTTCAGCATGCCCCATCCCTCTATTATCTCTGGTTTCATCTTGTTGATAATTGCTGCTTTCATTATTTACTATTTGTGTGTGTGAGTGTGTGTGTGTGTGTGTGTGTGTGTGTGTGTACAGGCATGTGGACACCAGACAAGTATGGGGAGTCTCTTCTTCCACTATGGGTTCTAGTGACTGAATTCAGATGGGCTTTCATGGCTAGTGTGTTTACCCTCTGGGCCATCTTGCCATTCCTGTTAGTGCTCTTTTATTATTTCAAGACATGGGGTTGCAGCAGACTTGATTCACCATTCTGTACTGACACACTTGGCAAAAGGGAGACTGAAACTTTTGATACTTAAAGGTGTGAGCTCTGCTTTCCCTGTTTATTTCTTGTTTTGCTAAGGATCAAGCCTTGAGCACACAAAGGCTCCGGCAGTACATCCTCTCTCCAGTTCCCTTCCAAACCCTGTGGAAATACAGCCTTTCATAATCTGTCTACCTATATTCCCATGTGAGTCAGGGTGAGCTCAAATGTGAGAGTTGCTGCCCTTGTGAGTGCTAGGTCTTCACTAGGGTGGAGTCCCCTAGTGGTCCCCATTGGAATTGAATTTGGACTCCACCTTGGATCTCTGGTTCCTTGTCCCAACTCCAAGTGTTTTAATTAGCTGGAGTACAAAAGTTTAAAACCTTCATGGGTGCCACTATCTTGTAAATTCTTGGTCACAGCTAAGATCCTCCATTTAGCTTGTGATCTATGAGGAGTTCAGCCTCAGGGCAACATGGGAGTTTCTTTTTTTTCAACTGCGCTTGAGATTCTAGTTTGGTTTGCTGCTTGTTAAAGCCCCAAAGAGAAAAGTACAGCAGGACACTGGAGGGCACATTCTTCTCCTCACCCACACATTCCAGCCAGGTAGACACTGGTTCTTGTTCTCTCTCTCTCTCTCTCTCTCTCTCTCTCTCTCTCTTTCTCTCTCTCTCTCACACACACACACACTCAAATCTGCCTGTTGTGTTGACCTTCATTGTTCATCAATGGAAGTAAATGTTTTCTCAACTAAGGGTCTTCTGTTGCTTCTGTCCCTGCCCACTTGTCCAAGGGCCCAGAGAGGAGGCCTCTGACGGTTATGTAGTTGAATTTTAGAAGAAGTTAGAAACTTGGAAGTTTATGAAAAATATTTGGGGTTTTCAATGTCAGCAGCTAATTAAAACATTTAAAAGACCCACACATTTTCAGAGGTCAAAGTTGGTCCATTGACCCCAAGATACTGGGTGTTCTACACGTAGTCTATTCAGGTTGGAAAAATCCTCCCAGAGCCCAGCAACTAAGCCAAGTGATCTTGCTCTGCTTGGGCTGGTAGAACAGACAAGAATCCTGGAGTGTTCTGAGCTGTGTGGCCAAAAGCTTTGTGGTCACGTAACTTGCTCTGTGATTGCTGGTTGGTAGATTCTTGACAAAAGTGCACCTTTCATGAGTCAAGCCCCAAGCTTGTGCATCTGCCTCTGTACCCCAGCCAAGTTCCCTGAGTGTTCTTCAAGAGTCCATTTGGTCCTCTCTCCCTGACAAGCAGCCAGACTTTGTAGGTGTACAGAATGTATCCATTTCCCAGGCCTGGCAAAGCAGAAGGAAATATGGGAAGTTACATTGTTCTCTCTTCTGCATAGTTCTTCCCCCAACTCCCAGACCTCCCTGCCCCTGTGTCATCTAGAGTCCCAGCATTGGACAAAGCTCCTTGTTTTAGGCTACCATGTGTCTGCGAGTGACCAAATGTTTCTCTCTCAATATTCTCTTTGTACACGATGATGTGACTGGCATTTGTTGCTAATAATAGATTTGTAACAGATGCCCTCATTGTTGGGTGCTGGGTACATGCAGTGCAAATTAAAAACCCAAAGACAAAGGGTTCAGATGCCCGGCAATGTTAACAACAGCTCTTCCTGCTAGGACCAGGGCTCATGCTGTACTGGGCAAGGGGAGGGGGCAGAATCCAGTAAAACTGGGGAATTGAGTTTGTAGTGTGGATGTTATTAGAAGTGGGTGGAATGCTTGGGAGAAGGGACCAGGAATAACCAATAGTTGAGAAGTTTATGTGAACACATTCAGTAGTACATAGGTCTGTGGTGGAAATGACAGTATCTTGTCACCACTGGATCCAGAGGAATTAGGAAACAAGGCTAGATACTTCACTGGGCTTGGCTCCTGTGCTGACTCTCTCTGTCATCCTTTTCATTTCCGACGACAAGGCCTTCCTCAATATGTCAGAGGAGGTTGCCAGCTATGAACCTTTGGGGTCTAAGTATGAACACCTCCTGTCGGGTCCTCACAATGCTTTTATCTCCCTCTTTGAGGCAATCTAAAAGTGTACTTTAACATCCCCAAATGTCTTTTCTCCATTGAAACTGTACTTGCCTGGCAAGTGTGGGAATTAACACTGATCACTCTGGAGGAGAACCTCTCCCTGCAGCTGTGACTGGAGATACATTGTATCTGGGGCCTCCCACAGAGGGCCACTTGCTGATGGTGTTAAAACTGTGGCTATTTTTTGTCCACATGATCCAAGTGCCAGTGCAGTGCTGCCCAATAAGTGGTCAAAACAAGTGGACTGCAGTGCTGCTCTGTGTGTGGCGGCAGAGTTGGAAGGGGGTCAGCCCTTGACTTTCCTGAGGCAGTGTTGTCCTCCAGCTCTTATTCCTGACTTTTCTGAGTACTGGAATCATAAATGCACATCCTCACATCTTTAAAAAGTATTTGTTTATTTTTATGGGTATGGGTGTTTTAACTGCATGTCTGTCTGTACACCATGAGTGTGCAGTGCAGTATCCTTGGAAACCAGAAGAGGGCATCAGAGACTCCAGGACTGAAGTTACAGATGTTTGTAATTGGCCTTGTGGGTAGTAGGACTTGAACCCAGGTCCTCTGAAAGAACAGCTAGTGTTTCTCCAGCACCATCAATGGTTTTGTATTGATTTGGAATTAAGTAATCAGTGTAAATCCTCCAGTCAGACATCTTTTAAACTGAGTTTAGACTTTCTGAAATTAAATGAAACCCCTAGACAATTTCCTTATCACCATGTCCACGGTGATGAGCACTGAGCCTGGCATTGAATGAATAGATTTTTCCCATGTTCCCAGTGGTATTCAGAGGGAAAAGCCTTGGCTTCATTTAAAGGGGGTGGAAGGATGCTCAGGTAGGACACCAGCCTCTTATTCCTCTGAGCAGATGGCTTCCAGGGACTGCATGATATTAACAGCCTTCAGGTAGAGGAAAGCAAGCCATTTATCCTAATCTGGAGACACAGCTTCTGGTCTTAATGCTGCATCCAAGCTTTGTTCTTTACAGGAGAAGCGAGCAAGGGCATTGGAGCCACCATGACAGCGGGAAGAAAATGATATTGAGGGTTTTCCTATAATATTTACTGTGAGTTACAAACTTCAGGAGTGTTAAATATTATTTGATTTTCATCCCTATGAGTGCGTGTGCATATGTTGACGGTGCATGTGAAGGCTGCAGGAGAACCTGAACTGCACTCAGGCATTGTAGCCTTTGACATGGGATCTCTGCTCGCCTGGGTTTCCTAACGAGTCCAGATTGCCTGACCAGCAAACCCTCGGGACCCTTCGTCTTACCTTATGTCACCGGGATTACAAGCATGTCACCGCAAATCACGCTTGTATGAATTCTAGAAATTGAATTTAGGTTTTCCTACTTGGGAGGCAAGCAATTTTTTGATCTCCCAGTCCCTTACTTTTAAAAGTAAAAGCCAGCTGAACACCCCTGAAGTGCTCAGCCATTTCCTGATGATTTTTCTTGCTGTAGGCTTATGGGAAGGGTGGTGAGAAGAGAAAGGTGTAGGGGTGAATTCCTTAAACCACTATGGCTCCTGGTGGGTTGGTTGCTGTTCACGCCAACCCAAAAGCTGGGTACACACAGAGCTGAAGACACATAGGACAGCTAATCTTGATATGCCTTGACTAGTTCAATGGCTGGGTACTTCAAAACCTCTCCGCGGCTAGCACACACTTCCCTCCCATATTTCTGGCTTAACACCTTGTAAATCTATATTTTATCTTTGCTGCCCTTACCTTCTGAACAGCCCCCGCCCCGCCCCGCCCCGCCCCGCCCCGCCCCCATAGGGCCAATTCCCTTTCCACCTACATTGCTGGATGCTTTCTCTCCTGCAGCTCTTGAATCCTTCTTCCTCTGAGTCATGGCGATTCTCCTTTTTCTCCCCTCCCTCGGTCTGAGCATTCTAAAAGTCCCTCCCTGAAGGCAGGGACACTGAGGTCTAGAAGCACAGCTTTTGGGAGCCGAAATAAGACAAAGCATTAGAACCAATTCCCAACAGAAGGGGCTGTGTGAACATGCATGCTCTTCTTCTATGAGATCTGAAGTTCCCTAATACTACTATATTTTAACTTTTTTAGTGTGACAAAAATATAGAATTTGCCATCTTAGCTATTTCCAAGTATGAAGAGTACATTGTTGTGAAACAGATATCAATAACGTTTTCATCTTACAAGCCTGAGTCTCTGTACCCAACCGAATACTACCCAGTATTACTTTTGAACATTATTCAAAGGTCAACTTTATAGAAAATAGACCTCTACCCCACAGGTCACCAAGTCCCTATGTCCTCTTCTATGTTTAAGCTAACAGTCTTGTTCAGTCTTGCCTTTCACCCTCAGGGTGATCCTACCAATGACTTCCATTCTCCCATGACCTCATCTGTCTGTCATTATCAGGTAGAAAAAGAGTGAAGTCTAACTCCAAAGCGAGCTGCTTCGCAGCTTCCTAGCATCTCCCAACTCAAATCAGGTTAACCTCCTCATGGTGTGTTGATGCTCTTTAATGCTAGAGACTATAAAGAGGAAAGCTGAAGACACAGCCTCAGTGGCTCAGAAATGGCCGCCTATTCTAGTTACAGCTGGGTTCTAACACATCTAGACTACACTGGTTTCCACCACTCCTATTATCTACCTAAACAGTCCGCTGCGCCACTACATATAAATAGTTCCTCAAGCAGAGTACTTTGTGCCTAGCTTTGCTTGTCTGTTGTTTCTTGACACATCTCAGCTCCTATGATAGGAGGTTGGCGTTGCCTGACCTTGCATGCATTCAGTGGTTCAGAACCTGATGGCTTTGTGAGGCCCCATGACTCACCCTTCCGGGTCTCTCAGAAGCTTCTGGAGCATCCCCGACTTCTGCTTTCTCTTTCAGGTGTCTGTTTGGCCTTAAAGGTGCTGGAAAGAGCGTGGGAACCAAGTAAAGTTCTTCCTGTGAATACCCAGCAGCTAGTGCCGCCACTGGCTCACAGTGAGGATGTAAGAAACGTTCTGGCCTCTTCTTTGGGAAAACAACCAAACAACCAAATGGTGGATGGCATCATACAGCAGGGGGTAGGGCCCTGAGGATGAAGTGGCCCAGGATCAGGAGGCTACAGTGGCTTCTATGGAGGATTTGGCAGCAGTCTTAGGAGCCTGTGGTCATGGTTGAGGTTGTGGCTATGGTCAAGGCCCTGGGATCATGGAAGAAAAGCCAAAGACAAGGAATGTAACCCTGTCGCCAAGCTGGGTCACCAGATCAAGGACATGAAAATCAAGTTCCTAGAGGAGATCTAACTGTTTTCTTGGAACATTAAGGAGTCAATAATCTGAAATTGACTTTTTGGGGGGTGCATCCCTAAAGGATGAGGTTCTGAAAATTCTGCCAGTACAGAAGCAGACTCTGACTGGCCAGTGGACCCCGTTTGAGGCTTTTGTCGCTGTTGGAAACTACAGTGGTCATGCTGGCCTTGGCATCAAGTGTCGCGTCCGCTCTCGACCAGCAAGAACAACACGACCACCAGTCCTTCAAACAGCAGTTTACTCAGCAAACTTCCGTCTTCATCTCTCTCGCTTCAACTTTATCTCTCTTCATCTTTCTCTCCCGAACCCCGGGCCTCTCACTCTTATATACTCTCAGTCCTCATCCACTCACAGCAGGCCACGTCACCTCACCAGGCACGCAGCTTCAGCCGATCAGGGCGGCAGGGGCATGTCTCCACCAAATATGGACTTGTTTAAACCACCAGCATCATGGTGCACCTGTGCAGCTCTCACGATGGTCGTGGCTTATTTTCAGGTGTATGAGGAAGTCAGGTGCAAGTCATAAGACTTAGCTGCAGTCCCAGGCGCCAACTTGGGACTGCTGCCACACCCGCTCCTCACAATCAAGTGCTCCAGAAAGGTAGCCATTGCCATCCGAGGGGCCACCATCTTGGTCAAGCTCTCTATCATTCCTATGTAGAGAGGCTACTGGGGGGAACAAGACTGGCAATCCCCACGTTGTTCCATGCAAGGTGACAGGCCACTATGGCTCTGTGCTGGTGCGTCTCATCCCTGCCCCTGGGAGCACTGGCATTGTCTCTGCTCCTGTGCCCAAGAAGCTACTGATGATGGCCAGTATAGATGACTGCTACACATCAGCCAGGGGCTGCACTGCCACTCTGAGCAACTTTGCCATGGCCAACTTTGATGTCATCTGCAAGACCTACAGCTACCTGACCCCTGACCTCTGGAAAGAGACTGTGTTCATCAAGTTTCCTTACGAGGAATCACTGTTCTTGTGGAAATCCATACCAGAGTCTCTACTTAGAGGACCCAAGCACCCGCTGTGGCTACCACACACAGATTTTAAAAAATACAATAAAATTAAAGTGAATCATGTCTTTTTTAAAGAAGAAAGAAATTTTTCTAAAAATGAGGCCCAGCTGTACCCCCATGAAGTCTCCCACTTGTCTACAACTCCAGTTCTAGGGGATTCAATAGCCCCTGATGATCTCTACTGGCACCAGCTTTACAAATGGTTCACATACCATATGCAGGCAAACACTCGTACACATAAATAGGAAAAGAGGCATTCTGAGAACAAATGGACTGGAGCAATCAAGCCTAAATGAAGCGCTGTAAGAAAAAGTCTTTCTTCTTCCCTCCCTTTCCTTATCCCCTTCCTTTCTTCTTCCCTTTTTCCTCCCTCTCCTCTTTCTCACTACATGGGATTTGACTTTAAAACTAGCACACAGAATATGTCTGTCTTAGTTAGGGGTTCATTGCTGTAAAGAGACACCATAACCACAGAAACTCTTATAAAGGAAAACAGTTTGAGAAGTCTAGTTCATTATCATCATAGCAAGAAGCATGACAGCATGCAGACAGAAGTGATGTTGGAGGAGCTGAGTGCTACATCTTGATCAGCAGGCAGCAGAAGACTGTGTTCCAGACAGTGGGAGTTGCTTGAGCATATATAATCTCAAAGTCCGCCTCCACAGTGACACACTTCCTCCAACAAGGCCACACCCACTAATAGTGCCACTCTCTATGGGCCAAGCATTCAAACACATGAGTCTATGGGGCCATACCTATTTAAATCACCACAGTACCTAAGGGTGAAGGTAATTATGGCTTAGGTGGAGGAGGAAATGCTGTGCTTAATAGGTACAAGTGGAAGGGAATTTTAACCTCAAGTTGGGCGTAAAGTATGAGCTTATTAGGAAGGTGAAGGGCTTGAGGGTGTGAGGGTAGCTGGGGCAGACTGCAGAGAAAAGCTAGCCAAGGGAAGAGAACTTCCTGATGTAGAGGCTCAAGGTCCAGTGCAATGTGTCGTGTTTGTAGGGTTGCAAGAAACTCAATAGCTCTTAGGGCATGGGGCAAGGTGGGAGTGGTCAGAGAGGAGAGCTGAGCGGGGTGGCTTCAGTGGTCCTATGATCAGCATGGGGCTGGCTTTATTCAAAGGCACAGGAAGAGTGATTGGAGAGTGAGGTAGAGGGACAGTCTTCCCATCTGCAACATAGAGTAGGAGGGAAGATGGAATAAAATCCACATTTGACAGATAAGGGCAAGCCCTAAGAGCTCATTCAGTGTGGTGGTAGGGTGCAATATCTGGGTATGGGGACAAGGGAAGCTCATCTTTGCAAATAACTTGGGCTAGAAACTGAAGCCACAGAAGTGTATGCTAATGTCATTGTCTTTGACATCAGCCACTGCCTCTTTCTCAGGCCTGAGTCAGAAGCTCTGGACTATGAGGGCTGCCTGCCTGTGAGCAGAGTCTGTGGAAAGGGAGAGCCTCAGGGTGACCAGGCAGACAGCAGGGACAGACTGGGAAGCATTCTTGAACATTCTTGATGCTTCTAAGACAGCCTTCCCCTGGAATGAGCGATCAGCAAATATCTGAATTAGCTCTAAGCCTTCCCACCCTGTAATTGTTTTTCCTCTGGAATCTTGAGATAAGGAAATTTTTAATTTTTTAAAATAAAATTCAAAATATTTATAATTTTATCCTTGGAAAGTAAACATGTGAGCAATCAAAAGCAAAATCAAAAACAGTGTCTTTTGCTATGAGCACAAGGAAGTCAAGTCGACAGTATTATCAACATTAGATGTTTATATCTGGCAGCAGCCCACAGGAGGCTTGGATAAAACTGAAGCCTACTGTGGGTCTGAGGCAGTGGGGCAGAGATATGTACACAGCTAGAGTCCTGGGTGTTAGAGCTGTCCACATTGACTCTCACTGACCTGACGCTCACCAAGGAAGCCAAGCTGATCTTCAAGCCCCAAGAACTTAGCTGTTTCTGTGCCCCCAACATGAGATCACAAGTCTGTGCCACCTTGCCCTGCTTTTCTTTTTAAACTCAGGTTCTGTGCATCAAACGCAAACAGATCCTCTTGCTTATATCTGGACCCCCGCTGCCAAGTTTGCGTGGCAGTCACTGTGACCATGAAGCCATCTCCCCAACCTGGTTATGGTAGAAAGATCCAAGCTTTCAGTGATGTTTTATTTATTTATTTTGTTTGTTTGTTTGTTTGTTGAAACGGTCTTGATTTGTAGTCCAGGCTGGTCTTAACCTCTGTCCCGGAATTACGAGCCTAAGTCGCCCTTCTCAGTTCCCTAACCTAATGTATACTGTTGCTCCAGACCTCAGTTTTATTTTTAAACTAAATTAATTACTTCAGTTTGAGTCAGGGTCCAAGAAGCCCATTCTGCCTTTGAACTCCTGGTCCCTGTGCACACCACCACAGCTAGTTATTTACTGGGAGTGGGAACCGGGGCTGGGCTTCTTAATCCTAGTCAATCACTCTGCTCACATCCCAGCCAGATTCCTCTGCTCTTTATTCCACCAGCCTGTCTCAAGTCCCTCCCACATTCTTTTCCCCTCTGGGAAAGTCCAGCTTGGGGCTGCCTTCCTCAGGGTGTCAGTTCAGATATCATCTTTTCAGGCCAACTTCCTTCACTGTATCCTAAAACCCTGTAGGAGTCACGCAGTGGATTAACACTGGGTTTTCAGTGATTCCGTAAACAGCATGTTTTGTTTGTTTGTTTGTTTGTTTGCTTGTTTTTTAATTAATACTAGGCTCACCAAACAGAGATCCTGCTCTTGTCGGTTATCACTCTACTAATTCAAGGTGGGGGTGTGCAGAGGCATGTGAGCAGTGGGATGAATACAGGGTGTTGGCTGTCTTGTTCCCTTCTGAGTTTCGGTTTGATATCTAATGCTCATACCAAGTAAACCACGGCCGGGCTGTGCTGTCTGCCTAAGAACTTCCTTTATCAGTATTTATTTATTTATTTATTTATTTATTTATTTATTTATTTATTTATTTATTTATTTATTTAGCAGGGTCTTACGGATCCCCCTGCCTCTACCAAAAACCCGGCTTTAACAGGGTTTCTTAACTGGGGTCTGATGCGGAAGGGTAGGCACCGTCTCCTCTGTGGACATCTCCCCATCCCGGAGGAACCTGGTGCACGCAAGGTCCGACTTCTCAGCGCCAGCCCTGGGGACAGCCCCTTGGGCTAAGCCAGTCCAGCGCGGAGGGGGAGCTCTGGCACACAGCAGCGCCGCGGCAGGTGTCCGGTCTCCAGGGGTGGGTGCAGCCGCAGAAAGCCGCGGCTGAGCACTGCAGCCATCTTCGGGGTGGAGGCGGAGAAGGGGCGCGGCCTTGGCCCAGAGCCGCCCCGCCAGAGAGGCTCACCGCGGACTTCCCTGCTCTAGCGGCGCCCGGCCGCGCAGAGGCCGCCATGGGCTGTGCGCGCTGGCTGGCGCTGGGCGGCCTCCTGGCCCTGGCAGGGCTGTTGCAGGCCCGGCTGCTGCTCCCGCAGCAAGCGGGCTTCGGCGAATGCGACCGTTTCTTCTACAAGGGGACCCCACCCGCCGGGCTGGCGACCGAAGCGCACGTGAGGATCTGTCAACGCTTCGCGGGCTCCGAGCGCTTCGCCACTCTGTACAGTCCTGGCCACCGCATCCCCGTGTTCTCCGCGTTTCGCGCTGCGCGCCCGGCGTCCCGCAGTGCCGAGCAGCGCGGGCTGCTGGAGCCGCAGGTAAGCAGGACTCGGGAGAACCGGGATCTGAAGTTCAGATCTACCCCCCAGCGTCTCCCCATCCCCAAACTGCAGCCTGCCTTGCCTGGGTGGGAGTCTCCACTTAAGCCGCAGGGGCGGGAGGTTCCCCGAGGAGATGGCCCTCCCTCCTCTTGGGCTCAGACGTCTGCAGTGTCTGGTTGGTTTCCTGGGTAGTAGAGAACATGAACTGGGAGACAGCCCTTGGTGGCCAAGACCGGGCAGATCCGCGGGAAGCACAAGCTTCCCAGGCCCGCCCACATCCCCTCAGCAACATTTGGGCGGTGGGCAAGTTCACCCCACTTTACAGGAAGCAGCTCCAGACAAGGAGGGGTGAAGGAGCTTGCAGAAGACCACCCAGCTGGTGAGATGAGTGAGCTGGTCTTGAGGCTAGAAAATCACTGCCCTTTCTGCTAGGGGAAAGCTTCTGACAGTGCAAGGACTTTGGGAAGCTCAGTGGGGGTAGTACCCACGCAGAAAGGACAAACCAGTTTTTCCTGAATCTTCGTATCTGTAGATTATCAGACCATTGCAATCAAGTGACCTTTCACAGTGTTGGGTCTGTCTGGCGGCAGGGATCAAACACCGAGAAAGCCTTCCATGGGCCATACAGAAACTGCTGACTGGCTCTCCTCTGCCAGGTCTCCGCAGTAAGACACCCTGTCCTGCCTCTCTGACTTCTCCCCAGCCTTCCAGCCCTGTGTGTCCCAGAGCCCTTGGTTCCTGCCGGCCACCAATACAAAGCTTCTGGCTTTCAGGTGTCTCCACCTGAAAGTATGGATTGTACCTTGGTCATATTTCCAGCTACCATTGGCCAGGCAGGTTTCAGGCAGTCTGCACCAATATTACCTTCTCACATCCTCCTGTGTCCAGCGTCCTGCTGTAAGGATCTCTGAGCTCAGGCCAGTAGAAAGAGTTCTTAGCTTGTGCATATAGGGAAGATATGTGCCGATCTAAACTTACTTTCCCTCAGTATACCCCTAGAAGTTCTTTATGTACCCCTGGTCTGGGAAGAAAGCAGCAACCCAGTCCATTCTCATTAAGTTCATTAGTGGCTAGAGTGGACAAACATAACAGGGTGAAGTCCTGCGAATGCTGAATATACCCAGTGACCAACTGCTGCCTCCCTGTGTGCATTCAAATCCTGCTTCCTCGAGACTAGCAGTTGACCCTGTTGACTGGTGTGGACTCCAAGTTCTCCAGTGACCCATAATACTAGCTGCTGCTGTGATGCTCAGAAGACACATAATTTCACCAAGGTAAACAGAGTCCTGGTAGATTTAATCTGTTGGTAACGTGATAGGGGAAAGCTTAGGGTCTGGTTGGCATTTGTGCTGAGTGTGGAAGGATTAGCAGGGTTCAGGAGAGAGGAAGAAGGAATTTCAGAGTGGTATTGTATGAGATGGGTGTGGCAGATTCTTGGATCATTGCTTGGGAATGAGTGGAGCAGGTAAACTAATACTGGATTATGCGCCCCGGAACCGAGGGACTCAAAGAGCAATCATGGGAGGGAGGAGCAGGTGAAGGAGTCACCAAAGGAGACTTAGGCAGAGCCTTGGACCTGTTATTAAGAGAGTCACAAGGAACAGTGTTTGACAGGGAGGCTGTGGGCACCCTGGGTGGAGTAAGGGGATGGGGGAGGAGAGCTAAAGGGAATAGTTTCTAAGGGCAGCTGGAGCTGTGAGATGTCCTGACTTCCGAACAGTCCTGGAGGCCTGCGCTGTGGCTCAGAGGGAAGAGTGTTTGCCCAGCATGCACTTAGCCATATTTGTTTAACCCCCAATACTGCATAAAAGGTGGTCACCCATATAGTTCCAGCACTCAGCTCAGATTGTGAAGGTCATCCTCAGGCTGCATCGTGAGTTCTAGGCCAGCCTGGGCTACATGAGACTGTCTTAAAACAGACAAGTTGAGCAAGCCATGCCCTTCGAAAGTTGCCAAGGCTGAGAACTGAGGCTGCTTTTCTCTGCATCATGGTGGGCTCCACAGTAACCTACCTTGAAGTCAACAAGGGGATCCAAAGAACACTGAAGGGAAGGGGAGGGCAGTGGAGGGAGGGGAAAGGAGGGAGGAGACAGAAATGCAGGTGGTCTCTGGAGCTGTTTCTACTTCTGTTTCAACACCAGCCTCTGAGCCAGTGCCTAACTGTAAGTCCTGCTCAGGGATCTGTGTGCTTCTAGATGCTTCCAAGTAGTTTCTATTGCCAATCCATTTGTGCCCATATCACCTTATGAGGTCAGCATGATCAAGAGGTCCAGGAGGCAGACAGGGAGTTCAGCAATGGACAATGCGTCAGGCAGGATGGCACCCAGCCCAGCTGGGCAGGCCTTGGGCAGCCTGCAGTTTTCCCTGAAGAAGGCTTCTGAGTGGAAGATGCAGAAATGTGTTTAAAACCCCAACACCTTGGGG
This sequence comes from Mus musculus, assembly GCF_000001635.26. Lineage (NCBI taxonomy): Eukaryota > Metazoa > Chordata > Mammalia > Rodentia > Muridae > Mus > Mus musculus. Next base: position 14,378,243 of record NC_000075.6, on the reverse strand, counting down.
ACAAAGTTCAAGCAGCAGGCCCAGCACTTTGATTTACAAGAGCCTTTGGGTGCTGGGAATTCTAGTTCCTGGCCAGACTCTATCCGTCTTGTCACCACACCTCACTCGAATGTTGCAAGGCTGGCATTACCTGTGGTCTGCTGGAATGCCATTCTTACACAGTTCCCATGAACCCTGACCTTTCACCTTCTCCCATTCCTTCCTTACATCTTTGCTGGAATAACTTCTCCTCAAAGTACTCTCCAACAGAATAGACCCTCCCCTAAGCTAGGACCACATTCCTCGGCTCTCCTCTGCTAATCTCCATCTCCTAGGGTCTTGCCATGTAGCCCAGGCTGTCCTCAAGTTCACCATCCTCCTGCCTCCACCTCTAGTATGGGGATGGTGAGCCACCATGGCTGATTTCTTCTTCTCTTCCCTCTCCTTCTGAGACAGGGATTTTCTGCATAGCCCCGACTGTCCTGCAACTCTGTGTAGACCAGACAGGCCTCAAACTAAAGGACCATCTTGTCTCAGTCTCTGGAATGCTGGGATGCCACCATGCCCGGCTTTGATTTCTTCATTTTTGTATTTACTGCAATGTTTTGTAATTGCTTGCTCTGTCTGTCTGTCTGTCTGTCTCCCCTGCTTGAGCCCTAGAATTCTGGCTGACGATGTTGGACATTAGGTTACTCATTTTTGCATACATAGAGCTTACTTAGCAAATAGAAAGAACTTAATCGGTAATGGATCTAATAACCCTGAGCTTGGTGGGTCACTCAGGCACAGTCGTCAGAGGCTCTGCTTGGATGGTTTTGGTGGTGTGCTTCTCTGGCTCAGGAACTTGTCCTGGTTGCTGGCAAGGAGCCCTGCTGTCAACACATGTATATGGGTAGAGCCTAGAACCTTTCTCTGTGGCCTCCCATCCAGCACCAGCCCTGGGCCTTGAATCTGAGCAATGATTTGGTTCCCATCTGTGCTCACAGGCCTCAGGGTCCCCAGCCCTACAGTCAAGTGATAGAAAGCTTTGAAGGACAATGGAGAGGGAAACAGAGAAAACCCCGAGGTCTGCTGGAGAACAGCAGATGGGAAAAACCTCCTCCTGTTTCCACCCAAGACCCCAGAATCTGAGAGCAGGGTTAGATTTTAGGAACAAGGTCAACACCTTGATGACAGATACTACTAGTGTTTTCAAAAGAATACTTGTGCCCAAATCCAATATGAAAGACCCTGTCTTTTGGCCATCACTGGAAAGAGAGGCCCATTGGACATGCAAACTTTATATGCCCCAGTACAGGGGAACGCCAGGGCCAAAAAGTGGGAATGGGTGGGTAGGGGAGTGGGTGGGATGGTATGGGAGACTTTTGGGATAGCATTGGAAATGTAATTGAGGAAAATACCTAATAATAAATATTAAAAAAAAGAAAGACCCTGTCTTATAAACAAACACTGAAGGGGACTGGCCTCACCATCAGTGATGGCAGTGTACACTATTGATCTTAAAAAGATACACAAATATAGATTTGTCACTGTCTCCTCATTATTGACATGAAAGAATTGGCTCATGTCTAATTGCAGTCTGGGGCCATACAGCTTGTATATGAACACAGGACCCATTCCTTGTAGTCGTCGGGTGCTCTTTTTTTTTTTTAATACCTGGAAATTCTCCTGTCTCTTTTCCATGAGAATCTTAATATCTACTCTCCCTCTTGTCCACTGTTACAAACAAGTGAGAACATGCATGCAGATGTGGAAATGCTATTCAACCTCCGCTGGCTCTGCAGTGATGGGACATTTCTGGAGGGCCTTGGAAGGTTGAGTTTCATATCTTTGCAAATGCAAATGAAGTAGTCTCACTTAGAACCTCAAGTACTCTGTCTTTAGTTTCTGACAGTTGCTTCCCGCCTACACACCTGGAAACAGTTGGCCACAACATTTAATGTAGTGCAGTTTCAGCCCCCTCTTCATTGCATCAGAGATCAAATTGTAGAATCCGACACACATTTAAGTCTCTGTGTAGAGGGTGCAAAAGACATGGGCCTTACTTCTTGATAAAAGGCTTAGTTCAGATTCCTGGCCTGCCGTGTGCAAGATGTGGGACCTGTGTTTGCCACCCCTGTTTTTCCTGTTTGTTTATTAGAGACAATAGAGGCGCCCTCTGTAGTGTAGGGTTCCCCGGAGGCAATACACAAGCCCGTGTAGTAAGCATGCAGTGTAGCATTGGAACTGTAGAAACTTATAATAAGTACTAATGTATGTACTTTGTCAAGGCCTAAAGGGTTCTGGGTAATCACAATTGTGCACATACTGGACTAGGTGGGTGCTTTTTGCATTCCCACAAAGGACTATGAGTAATCTCAAAGACTGTACATCCTACATCATGTCAGTGCTCAGTGTGTCTATGAGGAGAGCCTGAAGGAGTGAAAAATTGCATGGATGTGTGCATGGATAGATGGATGTGTGCATGGATTGTGCATAGATGGGTGTGCACATGGATGGATGTGTGCATGGATAGATGCAAGGGTGCATACATGGGTGGAATACAGTGATAGAAACCTACAACACAGACAGGCACCAGGGATTCCTCCACTCTCTCTGGTGCTGAGCAACCAAGAAGTGTCATGTCACAAACAAACAATGAGCAAGAGAATTTAAGAGCCTGGGTGAGGCTGGACATACAGGAATTGGGGAGGACTCCCAGAAAAATCACCTGTGCTTCCTCAGAGAGCAGAGCCCTTTCCTACATTGGGTCATTCATGGGAATTAATCTACAGGCCATTCTTAGATCAGACTAAGGGCTTGCTTGCCCTCTGTAACCTAGTGGTAACTCCATGCTTGATCTTTTACTTCTGAAAAGGTCTTTACCATCAAACTTTTCTTTTTAATGATGTAATAACTCTTGGCCCCAATGACCCAATTTTTATAGTTTAAGAAACTCATGTTCGGCGTGGCTAATTATGTTATCTGGGGTCACTCAGCCTAGGCTGCCCTGCTCTGGTGCTGAGTGACCGAACCTTTTAGCTCCATTTCTTCTCTGTCATGCCACTGCCATAAACTGCCAATTGGGCTGACAAGATGGCTCAGGAGCTAAGGGCACTTGCTGCCACGCCTGAGGACCTGAGTTCAATCCTTGGAACGCACAGAGTGGGAGGAGAGAACTGACCCCACTGCCTTGGCCGATGACATTTACCCATGCCACCCCCACCCCAAATATTTGTTTTTTTAAAAGAGCGAAAGAACGGGTGTGGAGTTGAGTGGGTGGGGAAAGATCAGGGAAAAGTGTAATTAGCATATATAGTATTAGGGTTTTTTTTCCACTTAAAATATTTTCAAATTTTCTTCAGAGTTCAAGCTGTCTGATTATATCTGCTGCTTTATTGAATTGAACCAGCTTGGTTTTGCTTGTTTGTTTGGGTGTTTGTTTATTTGTTTGTTTGTTAGCTTCTGGCTTTTCCACAAACAGGTGGCCCTCACAGTCACTGCTTCAGATTGCTGATGGCTTAGTTTTTGGCTCACAATGATTGGATGGAGCTTTTTATGAGACACGGACATTTTACTATCTGGGCTTCTCACTGAGGCAGTACAGCTCTTGCCTTCGGGGAGTTTTCCTCTCAGTAAGAGGCACCACCGTCAAGGGAAACTGGAATTTTCCCCACAGGAGATGCATTTCCCGTTCACTATGCTGGCTCCTTCCTTTTCATTCCACACCATTTGGCCTGGGTCACAGCAGCCATTCTCTTGCTGCTGTGTCTGTTTGCTCATGGAAAGAGGAGAGAAACGTGGGCTTGCTGTGCTTGCCTGTAATCCTAGCTGTCAGGAGGCCTAGGCAGGAGCATCAACTTCGTACAAGGTCATCCTGAGCTACATAGTAAACTTGTGACCATCTTGGGCTGCATGAGCTCCTGTCTGAAGAAAAAAAAAAAAAGCAAGCAAACAAACAAAAACAAAACAAAACAAAACAAAACAAAACAAAAAAAAACAAAAGGAAGGCATGATGGGAAAAGAAAATTGACCCTTACGCTGAGCCGTGTGTGGACGGGCCGCTCAGCCCTCCTGCTGAGCTTTGACTGGCTCTGTACCATGACGGAGTGTAGCTTACCCTAAAGGAATCATTCTGAAGGCATTATTTAAACATATAAACTAAACATTATGTTTGAGTTAACTTATACATTAATTTCAGACTGTTCTGAGCTGGGACTGCCCCACTGTTAGCAGAGTCACACATCATTTTCACCAAGCCCCCTTACTCAAGAGTCCATTGAGCGTCTGCTATGCATCATTGCTGAGATTAGATCAGTGACCCAAACAGACAGCATTACCTGCTGTCTGGGGCCATTATCTGATAAAGGATACAGAGGTAAGTAAAATGAGTAAGTTAAAAACAGTTAACATACCAGTAGTTTTAAATATTGAGGAGGAAAATAAATTAACATATCAGGAAAAGGTGAAGCATTGAAGGGGTTTTCTTGCAAAGATGTCATTGAGGATGTAACTTTGGTAAGGGAGAGAGGAAGCCATTTGAGTAGCTATCTAGGGCAAGACCATTCCAGGCAAAGGGCTTTGTAAGTGCAAAGGCTGTCTGGTATGTGTGATCCTTGCATGAGGAGGAACCCAGAGGCCAGCTTGGCTGTAGGAAGCTTAACAAGAGATGAGTTCTGGAGGTGGGAAGGGTGCTGCATCACTCAGGCCCTGTGGGCTGCTGCAAGGAGCAGGCTTTCCACCATGTGAAATGGAAAGTCCTTGTGCATGGCTCCGAGCAGAGGCTGACACTGGGATTCAACTCATATTTACTAGAATGGTTTCGGTGTTGCCGTGACAGTCTTAAAGGATTAAGAGTAGAAATGGAGACTAGTTAGGACTGTCCGTCTTTCAGCAAGAGACTTGCTAGGTCAGAGTCTGGAGGGCTGTGACACAACAATGTGGTTCGCAATGTGTTTTGAAGAAAGGACTAGGGATCTTGGGGTAGGAGGATGGGTGGAGCTGTGGATGATGCAGTGGGATTCCTGTGACTGAGGAAACAGTCCTGGAAGAGCTAGTTCAGGAGCATATCAAGAGCTGGTTTTGCCTGAAAGGGCAAGGACACTATCGTGGCTACTAGAGGTGGGGGACATGGGATGGGCTGCCATCTGATGAGTACAGTCTAATGATACTGGATGGATCTTTCCTAGAAGTCTGTACAGTGTGAGCCTACAGTTGGTGATGCTGTTCATCACACAGAAAGAGCGGTTAATAGTCTTTCTTAGTTTCATAGCTGCTCTGCTGAAAGCCATAAGGGATAAAGAGCTTATTTGGTTTACAATTCCAGGTTACAGTCTATCATTTCGGGGGAGTCAAGGTGTCACCCAGCTTGCTTTCTCTACTCTCATGCATTCTGAAATCCACTGCCTAGGGAATGGTACCATCCACAATGGGTGTATCTTCCTACCTTAACCTAATTAAAATAATCCCCCACAGACAATTCTCAGAGGCCATGTTTCAAGTAATTCTAATTTTTCAAGTTTATAATTAATACTAACTGTAGCTAGTCTTTTCTACTTTGTGCATCCTTCCTTCTTCCACCCTTCTCCATCCTTTTAAACCCCTAACAGTAGATAAGAGAGAAAAAGGAAAGAGAAGAGATCCTTAAATAAAGCCTGGGGTCAGAAAAGAGGTGGCATTATTGTTAGACTACTTCCTGCTGATTAGGAGCATTGAGTTCCTTGGGGCAAGTTTGATCTTTGCTGGCAGGATATCTAATTTCTTCTTGTTTCTTCTTTGCACACAACTACTTAATTGCAACCAACAGCAACCAGCAACCCACCACCTCTTGGGGCTCTAGCATTTATATACCCTCTGAAAAGTCCCCAGGATTCCAAACATCACACAATCTCAGAACTCTCTGCAGCTGGGAAAACTGTACTTCTGCTAGAACACCAGGCAAATCATAGTCAGCTACTGTGGAGTCTGAAGCAGCCCCAGACCCCACACCTGGGATTAAATTAAAACATATTCTTATAATGTGTTTGTGTTTATCAAAGAAACCAAACTCCAAAGTTGTCGCTATAACTAGTCATCTAAAGAAGATAGATCTCATGTCATTCACTGCAGCAAAAACCACATAGACACAAAGAAACCTTGAACAGTGTTACACGTGCTTGCCACCTTTGCACGTTGACACCAAGGTGTGTGTGTGCACCAAAACTCCTAAAATTGTACATATTACATACATTTGTTTCTTCTATATTAGTCATACCTCTCTCTCTCTCTCTCTCTCTCTCTCTCTCTCTCTCTCTGTGTGTGTGTGTGGTCGTTCAGACATTCCAAATATGAGACACCTTCAAGGTTTCAATGAAGATTGCTGTACTCTCTTCATCCCTGCAGGATGTCTCGCTTTTCAGGGAAGTAAACCCATGCCAGCCTAGCATATTCTGACACTAAGTCAGTAATGGAGTGAGCCTAGCTCAAGGACCAGAGAGGTGATACACAGGGCAGAACTGCCTTGCAATGTGGAAGAAAGAAAGGAGATGGAGCCACATACTACATGCAAGGCAGGCTAAGTACTAATGGGCAGTTCAGCTTGAGAGGTGAAGGGAATAGGTTGTGGCCAAAGTTATCACCAGGCTGCTCGACTCCAAGTGAGGAAGCCTGAAGCTTGGTGGCTGTTCCTCAGTCAAGGGCATGGCTTTCAGGGATGTTTCCATTTTGGCTTTGTATGTGGTGGGCTCATGGCTCATGACTTCATCTAGGAACTGACATTCCATTTTCTGTAGGACCCCAGCCCTGTGGTTTGGTCTGATAAGGTTAGTGCTTAAGCAGGCAAGAAAGCACAAGGAAGAGGAAAAGGTGGCATTCATGGTTAACAGGTCAAGTCAGACAAAAGTTTCAATTATCAACATGTGTTCATGACTCAGAGGCTAAGACAACAGAGGGGGCAGATACAATATGAAGCCAGAGATGCCAGGCCTTTAGTGGGGTTTCAGTTGTCCACCAAATACCTTTAGGAGCTAGAACGAGACAGCTTCTTTAGCAAAGCAGGCATCAGGTTCATGTGAAGTAAATGTCTACTCAATCCTTATTCTATGTCACTGTGAACACTGGACAGGAACAGCTTGTGGCAGGAGAGGTTTGCTTTGCCTCATGATTTCAGGAGATTTCAGTCCAGTGTCATGGGAAAGGCATAGAGGAGGAGTTCTATTATTTGTGTTTGGAGCATCAGGCTAAGAACATGCAGTCATGTAGTCAGAGACCAAGAAGCCCAGAGTGGCTAGGTGCAGAGATGGAACCTTCAGAACCTAGCCCCTAGTGAGCTACTTCTACCATAAAGGACCATCTCATTTTGAAGAAGCCTTCACTTGCAGTGCAAACCAACCCAAGGTTAGTGATTAGTCTTTTTGCTACCAGCTAACACCAAGCAAGGGAAGACTTGAGTTTTGGTTTTTGGTTTTTTTTTTGTTTTGTTTTTGTTTTTTGTTTTTAATTTCCCTTTTTCTTTCTTATTTTGGGGTGCCTGAATTTTAACTTAGTTGTCTTGGAAGGGGATTCTTTTGGTCAGTAAATACTCTACTTTGTGGCCTAGAGTTTTATAATAAAGATGTTGAATGTATGCTTTTAACAGGTGGCATGTTAAGGGTCAGGGGTCTGTTTGTCTCTTGTCCCCTTGTGGTGGTCTCTAACTATATCAGAGTTAAGTTGACTTCAACTCAGGCCATTCCCACCTCTGCCAAAGTGCTGACACCCCTGTATGACTGTAGGAAGCATACTGACAGCTTTCATCTTTCAGGAGCCCATCTTGATCCTTAATCCACACTTCAACGTGGCCGATATGCTGTCCTGTAGAATTCTGAGAGGGCAGTGGGGCCTTCAGGAACCCTGCAGGTCATTATCTTAACATTCTTAGCAGAGGAAACGAATAGAGCCAAATCCAATTGTTGATTGAATGGACCAGCATACATGACTGAACAGGACCTTCTAAGGAAATGGCCCCCATCTGATTCATTTCTGTTGCCCTGAAAAGAAGCCATTTAGGGAAGAAATAGGTTAATTTGAGTTCATAATTCCATATCACAGTCTATCATTGTGTGGAAATTAAGGCAGAAACTTCAGACAGCAAGTCATAGCACATCCATAGTCAAGACTGGAGAGACATGAATACATTCATGCTTGCTTGCTTGCTTGTGCTCAGCTCTATTTCTCCACTTTTTATATAGCTCAGAACCCTCTGCCTAGGGAATAGTGCCACCTATAATGGGCTTGGTCTTTCCACATTAATTAACTTAGAACAACCTTCCACAGATATCCACAGTTTAACCCAGTGTAGATAATTCCCCATTGAGACTCTCTTCCCAGGTGATTCTAGGTTGTGTTGTCAGCTAAAGCTAACCTTTACAGCATGTGTGTTCTCGTAAGACTGAACATCCACCGTTGTGTCAAAATAAATGGAAGCATGGGGAAAGGAAGCTGAGTTTCTTGTCCTCATTCTTGGGTATTTCTGTTGTGTCTGCTGTCATGGAAACAGCATCAAACATACCTATTAAAATGATGAGGGCAGTTCGAGACAGCCAGTGGCATTTCTTTTTGCATCTGAGTTGCACTAACTTCACTCCTATGACCTTTGCCATCTCAATTCTGAGATTCATACACCCAGCTTTTGAAAGCTACAGCTCAGCTTCCTGAAGGTTAAAGTCATCCCACCCCTCCTGGCCCCACTGGCCCTTCTCTGCCCTACCTTAAAGCTAGAGAAGTCCTCAGAACATTCTCCTCCTTTCTTCAGGGTGCCCCATTTCTGTTTGATAAAGACACAGCTCCTTATCACAGCCCACAGAGTTGTCCTGCCTGCCACTGCCCTCCTCCCACCTTATCTGGACTCACATGCTTTGCCATGCTCTCAGCTCTGGAGACCAGGGCTTCATTCTGGTTATTACTTCTATGTCTTTCATATGTCCCTTCACATGGCTTTGGTGTACACTTCAATCTCTGTGTATTGCTTTTGGCTTTCTGTAATATTCCTAGCAAAGTCAAGTGCCCATATGTCTTAGCTGGGATTTTTATTGCTGTGTTTAAACATCATGACCAAGGGAAGCAGCTTGTAAAAGAAGAGTTTAATTGGACTTATGATTCTGGAGAGTCAGAGTCCATGGTGGCAGAGTGAAGACACAATGACAGAGGGCTGGAGCAGCAGCTGAGAGCTCACATATTGATCCATGAGAGGAGACAGAGAGGGCACACCGGGAATGGCATAAGTATTTTGAAACTTCAAAACCCAACTGTCACACTTCCCCCAACAAGACCATACTTCCTAATCCTTCCCAAACAGTTCCACCAACTGAGGCCCAAGCATTCAAACATATGAGCCTATGGCCATTCTCACCCAAACCACCACATCAAAATACTCTATAATGGCACCCCTACACTTGTCTTTGCCAGCATATTACAACCACACAGCTATTTCTGTGAATGAGTACCAAATGACTTGACCCCAGGTCATACTGAGACAGGCCAGGGCTATGGAAGCTCCGCATTAGACATCACTGTCTAACTCTGGGGGTAGTGGCCGTAGGTGGTATAGGTCAGATGACTCTGATGCAATTATTCAACTATTTATTTTAACAAAGCAGCCACAGGCAATATAGAAATACCCTATTTATGAAAATATGTAGGTTGGATTGGCTCATGGGATGTAAATTTCTAGCCCCTGATCTAGTACAACACCAATACTCAGTATATTTGTGAATAACAAATGTCACTGATTGCTAAGCACTTAGCACCTGTGGCTTGAGCTGTGTCAGTGCTGTTTGAAAAAAAGCTAACTCCTAACTCCTGTAGGGCCCAGCAGCCAAAGGTGGATCTGAGAATTTTTCAGCCAAGCCTTTGGTCCTGTAGCCATTATTTATACTATTTAGATCTTTCAGTGTATACAAAAGTAACATATGCTCATGATCAAATTTTATTTTGAGATTTTCAAAGCACATAAAAAACAGATCTCATGTCTCAAAGATAACCATAGATTGTGTATGTGTAGATATGTGTGTGCGACTGTCCAGAAATTTCCATTGTATTTAGAAATGCATGCGCCATTTCATACCCGTTATCTTAGTAATCAAGGTTCTATGATGCCTCAACAAAGATGTCTCTCAAGCAATCATTGCGCCTCAGGAAGAGGCTGTATGGGCCCCATCAGTGAGCAAACTTGTAGATAAGCAGAAACAATTTACTACATATCTTAACTTAGACATAGAAGAGCTAAGGGCTTCAAATGCAGTCTACTCTAACCTGCCTTGCTTTCAGAAAAATAAATGACTCACAGATGACTAGAAACAGCCCCGCCCTCCTTCCCTTTCCTATGTCTCTGCAGCAAAGAGAACTATTGTCTTTTCATTGTCTAGAACAGGAGATAGGATCAGGAGTCACCATTGCTCAAAGCCCTGCAGTCTGTAAGGTAGATGTCCACATTTTCCCTATTTCTTCCTCATTCCATTTCCATCCCATCTCCTTTTCCTTTATCTCAGTGTTAGCATGGAAGCCAGTGCTTCATATGTGTACTGGCTAGTTTTGTGTCAACTTGACACAGCTGGAGTTATCACAGAGAAAGGAGCTTCAGTTGGGGAAGTGCCTCCATGAGATCCAACTGTAAGGCATTTTCTCAATTAGTCATCAAGGGGAAAGGCCCCTTGTGGGTGGGACCATCTCTGGGCTGGCAGTCTTGGTTCTATAAGAAAGCAGGCTGAGCAAGCCAGGGGAAGCAAGCCAGTAAAGAACATTCCTCCATGGCCTCTGCATCAGCTCCTGCTTCCTGACCTGCTTGAGTTCCAGTCCTGACGTCCTTGGTGATGAACAGCAGTATGGAAGTGTAAGACAAATAAACCCTTTCCTCCCCAACTTGCTTCTTGTTCATGATGTTTGTGCAGGAATAGAAACCCTGACTAAGACAATATGTGTCAGGCAAGGTCTCGTTGGCTTTGGCGCTCCATTATAGTGATAATCTGATATGGAGATGCTGTCCATAAACATGTTCTGAGTTTTCAGATGGCGCTGACATTGGTCCCTCAGGTGGAGTCCTGTGCCTATGCACCTTGTTGGCCAGGCCCTTTGCTGCTCTCTTCTGAAGTGCTCTTCTCATCTCCCAGCTGCAAGGACCAAGACAAGCTGCCGCTGCGCTTGCTTTCCCAGTTTTATCCTGGCATCTGCAAGTTTGCATTGTCTACAAGGCCCCTGCCCTTTATCCATTCCAGGCTTACTGGATTTTCTAATAACAGGGTCCCTGATATTTAGCCTCACTGATGCAAGAACTGTGGACTCAACTACTTTTAATCACATGCACAGGGACATGGGGTTGGGTGGGTCTGACATGAGAATACACTAGGAGATTCTCAGACACAGGAAACACAGGGACATGGGGTTGGGTGGGTCTGACATGAGAATACACTAGAAGATTCTCAGACACAGGAAACACAGGGACATGGGGTTGGGTGGGTCTGACATGAGAATACACTAGGAGATTCTCAGACACAGGAAACACAGGGACATGGGGTTGGGTGGGTCTGACATGAGAATACACTAGGAGATTCTCAGACACAGGAAACACAGGGACATGGGGTTGGGTGGGTCTGACATGAGAATACACTAGGAGATTCTCAGACACAGGAAACACAGGGACATGGGGTTGGGTGGGTCTGACATGAGAATACACTCGAAGATTCTCAGACACAGGAAACACAGGGACATGGGGTTGGGTGGGTCTGACATGAGAATACACTAGAAGATTCTCAGACACAGGAAAGGAGGCAAATTACTCAGGTCTCAAAGGAACCAGGCTGGGAAATTTCAGGAAACAAGATGACTGTGATCCTTAAAGTTTTGTTTTCTCTCCCAAATTAAATAATATATATGTGTTTGTGTTTCTACCTGGTGGGGGTAGGTGCAGGTGCACGTGCCACGGTCCGCAGGACACAGCATGCCTGTGGCACTCAGAGGAGCTTTGGGGGCAACAGTTCTCTTCTTCATGGGTTCCATGAATTGAACACAGAAATCTGCATTCTAACAGGGAATGATATGTTTGCAGATGAACTGAATTCGGAGACTTAGCGATTTAAGATGTTAGGAATGGGGACTCCTAATTTTACCTGACAACTCTGAATTCAGTACCACATGTGACTGTCAAAAGAGTTGCTCTGGAAAGGCAAACAATGTCCAGTGCAAAAGAGACTGTGCCATAGGGAAGGAACCCAAGGCAACTGGGCTTGTAACCTGAGAGAATTCTGCAAGCTGGAAAGGCCTGAGAGGAACCAGTCTCTTTCTTACGCTCCCAGGAGATTGAATGGGGACCTCAGCAAGAGCAGGGGCAGCCAGAGCAGTCCCCAGAGAGCTGGCTTGCCCTGGTGCAGCCCTCCCCTTGGGGCTTCCTTTCCAGCACTGACTGCCAGTTTGGAATTGGTGTGTTCTATTTTAATTTCTTTTCAAGAAAAAGTCTGAAGTGGAAAGGGTTTCTTTTTCCCCAGCGATTCTGAGTCAGTTGATGAGAAGGTGGTCTGAGTATCCTTGCAGGTCATACAGCACTTAACTCATGGGTGTGCCCAGCCAGGCTGGCTGCTGGAAGCCAAAGCAGGAAGGTGTGTGTGGTCAGGGAGCCCAGAGGAAGGTGATTCACCAGGAAGAAGGCCAGTAGGCCCGTTATGGTACCAGACACTCAGCACAGGAAATGGAAACCTCTTGATTTCTGGGTCTAAAAAAAGCAGAAGAAAGAACATTAGCATCCATCTAAATCCTCTGCAGCTGCCTCTCTTCTCAGGGGATTCGGAATTACAGATGCCTCCTAGTAGGGAGTTAGGCAGGCTCATTTCTTTATGGGTGGGTCAGTACTTCCTTTGTTCTGGGAGCTGGAAGGCTTCCTCTCTGTCCCTCCTCCATCCATTGCAGCAAGGCTGCTGTTTGAGGCTCCCTGGATCTTTGTTGTTGTTGTTGTTGTTGAAAGGCAGTTCCTTATTATCCATAGTGAGATGTTTGGGTGGAAGCCTTCTGGCCCCAAAGACAGTTAACTCCCGTGTTGGATCACAGGGAGCCTTTCTGCTCTAGACAGTTCTGGTAAGATCATCTATCCTATTGATTGATGATTCTAGCTCAAGGTTCTTGCCCTTCCTGGTAAGGAGGGACTTCTTCTACCCAGTGGTGACGGACAGGGCGTGTGTGCGCATGCGCATGCGCGTACTTGCTCATCATCTTCATTCAGCAGAACACACACCATTCAGCCTGCTCTATTATTCAAGACTTATTAAAAAATAAAAATAAAACAAGGCTGTAGGAAGACTCTGTCCCCAGTTAAACTGGTGTTCACTGGGTCGGCTCCCCTATGAGTGCTTATCTGGTTGTGGCTTAAAATTCTCCAAGGGGAAGGAAACGCCACCCTTGCCAAGGCAGCCCACCCAAGCTTAAAGTCCGCTTTGATGACTCTTCTTCAGCATACCTTTTCCTAGTGGAAGTTTGTGAGGCAGCAACAGAGAAAGGACAATCTGCTCTCTTCCCAGTCTCTTGTAAACTGTGATGAATCCTGCGTGCATCCTGTGGGTAGGCTGTCGTGCCAGGTGTGTAGCAGAGACCGTTGGACACTAGCCTTGACCCATCAGTTCAGCCGCTCAGACAGATGGGTGAATGCACTTGGCAGGGACTGACTGGAAATGTAAGATCCATGGCTCTCATCCTTTCTTTTTCATTTTTTTTTCTTTTTTTCTTTTCTTTTCTTTCTTTTTTTGTTTCTGTTTTTGTTTTTTTTGTTTGTTTGTTTTTGTCTTTTCAGGGCAAGGTGTTTCTGTGTAGCTCTGGTTGTCCTTGAACCTTCTCTGTAGAGCATGCTGGCTTTGAACTCAGAGCTCTATCTGCCTCTGCTTCCCTAGTGCTGGAAATAAAAGTCATGTGCCACTGTGCCTTAAACAGAGTAAGAGATAGCTTATTCTGGTGCCATTTTGAGTGACTGTGGCCCTGAAAGACACATTTAGGTTACTCAAAAGTTCATGTTCCAATATGGAAGTAGTCTCACAAGGTTTTTATAGTTTTACAGAACAAAAAGAGTCATGCATCAAGGCAAGTTTAAAATACATTGCTGGGTGTGGCAGAGAGGCAGGTTCATGGAAGTGAAGGGAACTTTTGTACAGATGTAAGATGCTGTCTGATAACACAGTTAGCTCTTTGACTGGTGGAATTAAGTTAGTAGCTTCTAAGAGGTTTTTGTTTAGATACAAAGTTGGGAAGGAATGTCTGTTTCAGAAGGCTGAAGTTAACCCAAGATGAAGCCTCTGAACCTGCAAAATTTCAGTTTTTCCACAGTACTGAAATTCCAGTTTGTCCATCAATCTCTGCAAACACAGAAACCTTCCAGGAGGTTTTGTTTGTAGCTGGACACAGCTTCTCTTCATTCATAGTAGTCATCTTGCTAAATCTCCTCAGCCTCCCCAGGCTCCGCCTCCATGTCTACCCGAGGCCCAGGCTCCGCCTCCATGTCTGCCCATGGCCCAGGCTCCGCCTCCATGTCTGCCCATGGCCCAGGCTCCGCCTCTATGTTGTTCAGCTGCTCATCAGCATGCTTAGCTTGACCCTTACACCTTTCTTTCCCCTTTGTTGGTTCTTCAGTGCATTGACCTTCTGAGTTCTCCCTGTGCTCTGTCCTGGATGTTGTGATGTCAGTGCTAACTGCGACATCCCCCAGGAACCATCCACATCAGCCCTCCTCCTCCCTCCTCTCAGGAGAGCCTTCCCACAGGAGCTGACACTTCCCATGTGCTCCCTCAGTCCCATATGACCTCCTGCTACCTTGAGCCTGCTATACGGGCTGACTCTTCATTATGATGCAGGCAGACAAAGGTTAAGAGAGTAGACTAAACCTTCAGTCTGTTGAACTGACTTTCTTCTGGCTTTCAAATTTACTGGTGTACACGTATGTTCATGACCCTGGTGTATGTGGCATAGGAATGAGCATATAGTATGTGTGCATGTGTGTGCACTATGTATGTATACATGTGTAGGTAGTGTCCATGCTCTCTGAAGCTGGTCTTTGTAACACTAAAAACTGTTGCCTTCCTTCTTCCGGCAGTCCCAACCCTCTCTGCCCAATGTCCTATTCCTGTGGGGACAAACACACAGTGCTGAGCTCAGTTGAGGAACTTACCGATTCCTGCTCTTATAATAGGCCTGGAATAATACTCTTATAGGTCAGTAAGTCGTGGCTGTCATCATTATCCCATTGCAGTATTCCTTCAGTAGGTCACACACAATACAGCCCTAATATGTGTTGTTTAATGGACAGATATTGCCCCTCTCATAATCTTTTAAAAGTATCAACCCTTCACTTTTTTAACATGAATACAATCACAAATTTGGCATACTATTTAATTCTGAACCAAACATGAAAGATATGCCACGGGTTTAAAAATCATGGGTTTAAATATCTGTTAAGGAAGAAACAAGCTTGTTGAGAAACACTCTTCTCTTGGTACTAAATTTGAAAAGGAATTTATTTAAGGTTATTTGTGAGGTTGCAGACTAGTAAAATAGACAGCTGCTTCTTCTAAAACCTATTTAACATGTTGATCTTAGAGAAAAACATTCCATTAAATACAGCTACTACATCAAATGACACCATCAGTGCAGAGGGATGGCGTCAGCTGGGAGGCAGACTAGGCCCTGTATATTCTCTCCCTACAGAGATGCCCCTGGGGAACCAGCAAATCTAGGGCTGCCAGCGGGCGGGTGTAACCTGGAGACTATACCTAATCTGAAGTTGCTACTTCTGTCATAGGTATCGTGTTGTCTTCAGGGATCTCTGTTGTCATTAATTTACTGCAGTTGCAGTAAGCAGATCATTAAGCTAGATCTCTAGGGTGCGGAAAATACATCTGCCCTCCAGGTGACAGCAGGCCAGAGAGTACAGTAAGAACGTTTGAATTGCCCACACTCAACTATTTTTCAGTTTGAGTAATAGAATCCTGTGTTTCAAAAGTTGCCCTATGTGACTTGGGGACAGTCTGGGAGTCCCCATACCCCTGTGATGATGATGGTTGTCACTTGACCCAGCCTACAGTCAGCTGAGTGAAGCCTCACTTGAGGAACTGCCTACACAGTTGGCTCAGGAATGTCTTGATTACTAGTTGCTATAGGAGGGCCGGGCCCTCTGTGGGCAGGCCTATTCCTCCGCTATATATGGAAGCCAGCTGAACAAATCTGAGTTTAAACTAGCAAACAACCATCCTTCCTGGCTTCTGTCTCAGGCTCCTGCCTTAAAATTCCTGCCCTGACTTTCATCCATGACAGTCTGTGACGTGGCAGCGTTAGGTGAAATAAGCCTTTTCTTCCCCTAAATTGCTTTAGGCCATGGTGTTTGTGACAGCAACAGAAAGCACATTAGAACCTGTGGGGTTCCTGTCAAACTCTTGGCACCTTCACTGAAGGTACTAAAACATGCTCATTCCAGCCCCTAAGCAGCCAGTCTGAGAAGAGAGATTTAAGCAAAGTAAGTTCTTTTCATCTTTTAATGACAGGGTCTCTCTATGTAACTCTTGCTGTCCTGGAATTCACTATGTAGACCAGACTAGTCTTGAAGTCAGAGATCTGTGGCAATCTGCCTCACA
Organism: Mus musculus; assembly: GCF_000001635.26. Taxonomy (NCBI): domain Eukaryota; kingdom Metazoa; phylum Chordata; class Mammalia; order Rodentia; family Muridae; genus Mus; species Mus musculus. The sequence continues at coordinate 14,361,675 of NC_000075.6, read as the reverse complement.
TGCTAGGACTAAAAGTGTGTACCCTGACAGCCAGTTCAGATACATTTGGGGATGATGAATGTCCAGCAAAACGGATAAGGTCAAAGGTCAGTGGAAGAGATGCTGTTTAGACCCGAGCACTGGTAGAAGCCAGAGCATTTGGAGAAGTTCTCCGACTGCCACCGCATATGTATAATTTAAAAAATTAAATTCATATTTGAGCAAAAAGGAAATAAAATTCTTAGGTATAGAAACTATGTAATAAGCAGTGAATGGGATCTATAGGGAGCCAGTGGGGCTCTTGACATGCCCAGGGTCAGGAAATAAAGGCCACCTGCATGCTTGTGGCATGGAAACTCAACAAGAGCAGCTGGGAGCTGAGCTGAGAAAGGGTTGCAGTCCTGGTAAGTCCAGCAGGTTTGCAGGCCACACTGTGAGGAGTTGCCTAGGAGTGTGGACTGGACCCTGTGGGAGTGGCTTAGAGCTAGCCCCTGTCCTTCTCAGCATCAGCTCTGTCCTCCGTTCTCCATGAGAAACTGAACTGTGGAAATCACTCTGAAGCTAGTCCAGAGTCACTGAAGCCTCCTGTTTCCTCCTGAAATGATGGGCAGGTCCTTGGAAGGATAAAACACATGGAGCCACCCCCCCCCCCAAATTAAAATTATCAGGCTCCACAAAGATCCAGGAATTGTGGGGCCCAGTGAGACCCGTGTGGTCAGAACACAAACAGAGTGTCCCCATGCTCTGAACCCTGCTCAGTGTCCTCTGTGGATCCCTGTGACTGTGAGTCCTGTGACTGGCGGCAGCAAGGCTAGCTTGCAGTTTGCCGTGTGTCAGTCCAGTCCTAGTTTCTCCCCAATGCCAGGATGTTTATGACCTCTGACTCTCATTGTTCTCCATTCTCCTCTCCTCTCTCTTAGCCTTTATCTCCTTCATCATCTAAGAACCCCGGTTCTCTGGTCACATCCTAGGCATGCAGTCTATCCCTCGGTGGCCCTTGGCGTTGAAGACACTTCAGTAGGGTGTCTGTGCTCTGCTAACAGTGACCAGAAGCCACATGCAGACTTCTAGAAGAGCTAAGCAGCTTCCGTGCAGACGAACTACTCTAGTGAACGAATACAAAAGCAACATCTTAAAGCATGTGGATTTCTGCTCACCCAGAGATCCTGACTATGCTGTGTCTTGGTCTCCCCACTCAGCAGCAAAGCTACTGTTTCCTGGGGTATATCTTTCAGCTGTAAGAAAGTGGAGACAAAAGACTTGCAAAATGAATGAGCTTCTTATCTTTTTCCTATGAGGGATGGGATGGGTGCAGGGAACATCTAGACACATTGCTTCTTAGACTAGGGAGGATGGAGTAACAAAGTGAAATGAGCCTACTGAGAGGACTGGGAGGCTCCAGCAGACATACCTGCTTCATGCCAGCCTACAGGGTCCTCACACTCACTTGCTCCATATTTACACTAGGAAAGGCCGCAGCAGAGCCAAGCAAGCTCAGTCAGCCTGCCCTAGGCTGGTGACAAAACCCTATGGCCTTGGCTTTACTGGAGGTTTGACAGGGACCAAAAAATAGAAGGAAATATTAGCAATCCAGGAATCAACCAACCAGTGTTTGCACATGCATCCTTCTAAAAGTGTTGGGTTTTTTGTTTGTTTTTGTTTTTTTAAAGAGGGGATAATTTGGGGCTTTTAAGCAAAATTATGATCATTTAAAATTTTTGTTTATGGGCTGGTGAGATGGCTCAGCAGATGAGAGCACCGACTGCTCTTCCGAAGGTCCTGAGTTCAAATCCCAGCAACCATATGGTGGCTCACAACCACCCGTAACGAGATCTGATGCCCTTTTCTGGAGTGTCTGAAGTCAGCTACAGCGTACTTACATATAATAAATAGATAAATCTTTTAAAAAATTTTTGTTTATTTTGTGTGTATGAGTGTTTGCCTGCATGTGTCTGTTTCTACCACATGTGAACCCGGTACACTCAGACAGCAGAAGAAGGCATCAGATCCCCCTGAAAGTGGAGTTACAGATGGACATGAGCCAATATATGGGTGCTGGGAACTGAGTCTGTCAAGAGTAGCCAGAGCTAATCACTTAACAATCTTTCTAGCCCTGACCATTTATTTCTGTATCGTGCCTTTGCTTTTAATATTATAGCACATAGTTTCAAATCACACACTCCCTAGAATTGCAAGTGCTTTTTAAAGGGTTCAAGATGTTTAGGGAATATATTATCATTTACTTCACATTTTAGATTTTGTTCTAGCCCTTGTTGTTACAAATGCTGTCACTATGATCTTCTCTGGGCCTAAAAGTGAACAGAAAGTCCACAGAACTTAGACTGGATCCTCTAGCAAAACTGCAGTCACCAATACCAAGGAATTTACAGTCTAGTTTGGGAAAGAAAAACATAGTCTTTAACTCAGAGTTCTTATGCCCTTTAGTTAGCAAAGTGACTCTATCTATCTATCTATCTATCTATCTATCTATCTATCTATCTATCAATCTATCAATCTCTCTCTGTCTCTCTCTTGTCTCTCTCTTTCTCTTTCTCTGACTCTCTCTCTATGTATGCATCTATGTATCTATCTACCTACCTACCTACCTACTTACCTACCTACCTACCTACCTACCATCTATCTATAAGTGTGTGTACATCTATGTATATATTATACTGTTGAACTACAAAAGTACCTTTACAGAAAGAAGAAAAGATATATCTATATAGTATAGTTGACATGTAGCATATATATTTATTGGCTTGTTAATCATAGTAAGCATCATGGAGAGATTAAATCAAACATCAGTTAATGTAAAAGTAGAAAAAATTTTAAAAGATTATCACAGGATAGGAGTTGGGAGGGCCCATGCCCTTTTGGGTTCAGTCTTAGACATGTCAGGCCTGGAGGATGGCTCAGCCAGTGATGTGCTTTCAGAATAAGCCTGAGGACACAATCTTGGTCCCCAAAAGCCACATTAAAGAGGCCAGACATGATGGCGTGGGCTTGTAATCCCAGGGCAAGGGAGATAGAGACAGGCAAATTCCTGAGGCTTGATGGCCAGTCAGCCTGGTTAGTGAACCCCAGGTGAATGAGAAACTCCGTCTCAATAAACAAGGTTGGCACGATGGAAGGGTGGCTCTTCCAGAGGACCCACACTCTGTTTCCAGCACCATCACCAGCAGTGTCTGGCCTCCTGTAAACACAGTTGCAGGGGATATGATGGTGATCTCTTTTGGCTTTTGTGTGCATCTGTACACACTGCATATAACTCCTCAGAAATACATAGCATAACATGAAACTTTTTGTTTAAGTTTAAAACAAACAAACGAACAAACAAACAAATCCAAGGCCTAGAAGAGGAACAACAAAACCATTTTTTTTTAAAAAAAGAAACCTAATTTGTTGTAAGTTAATTTTTTTAAATTAAGGTGGATTTTTGCTCTTGAGGAATGGCACTCAAGGTTATCCTCTGATATCACATGCATGTGCTTGTATGCACATACACCCTACATGTACCTGCATGTATATACATACATTGAGAAGAGTCATCAGGACTGTAAAAGGTGGGGCAGGCATAGAACATGAAGCAGGATGCATCCTATTTGAGGACTTTAAATACCAGCATTGAGGGATACTAGAATGGTGTGTGTGCACGTGCACGCATAGGTCTAAGAAACATGTCTTGAGAACCCAAGGGTAAGATGTGATGGAAGGGTAGGATGCCCCTGGAGCTTTGGCGGTGGTTCAGGTGACTCTCCCACCTCTGTGAGCAGGGCCTAATCTCAGCGCTGCCTTCTTTCTTTCAGATTGATGACCCTGACAGCAACCTCGAGGAGGTCATTGACGAGGCCAACGCTCTCACCTCAGTGGACAATCTGGGAAGCAAGCAAGCCTTGAATGCAGACTACATTGACTCTGACTATGAAATCGGACAGCTGTACCCATTTCCTCTTAACAGTGACCTCCAGATGGCCACATTCCCGCTCACAAATTCAGTTCCAATGACCCAGTCTTTCCGGGAACGATGGCACATGAATCTCAACAGCCTCATGGACCGAGCCTTGATCCCACACTGCAGTGAAGGCAAAGACCTGTATATCCTCACGGGGGCTGTTCCCTCAGAGCACAGAGTTAAGGGCAAAGTGACTATCCCTGAATTCGTCTGGCTGGCAGCTTGCTGTGCAGTCCCTGGAGAAGGCTGGGCCATGGGCTTCATCAAGCACACCCAGGACATTGATGTCATAGAAGATGTGATGCTGAGAGACCTTGAGAAGCTGCTTCCTCATAAGCCTCAACTGTTCCAGGACAACTGTGGTGAGATGGAGCAAGATACAGAGAAGATGAAGAAGATTCTGGAAGTGGTCAACCAAGTCCAAGATGAGGAGCGGTCTCTGCAGTCTCAAGAGAGAATGAGTCCCCTCGCCAGCACCCAAAGCCAGAGGTCTGCCCTGCTGTCCCCAGAAGCACCACCAGAGGGAGGGAGCAGTTTTCTGGGACAAGTCCTGGGTTTCCTTGCTACCCCATTCATTAAGCTTTTCCAGTTAATTTATTACCTTGTTACAGCGGTCTTAAGGAATATAGTCCATCTCCTTTGGTTGGTTGCCAAGCAGGCAATAAACACTGTTGAGAGTTGCCTATACCATCTAGGCGAAGCCACTGTCTCATACCTCGTGGCCATTGGACAAGAGCTGGTGAGCATTCCCTGGAAAGTGCTCAAGGTTGTGGCCAAAGTCATCCGGGCCTTCCTCCGGATCCTCTGCTGTCTGCTGAAGGCTGTCTGCCGAGCTCTGAGCATCCCTCTCCGAGTCCTTGTGGATGTAGCCACTTTCCCTGTGTATACTGTGGGGGCCATTCCCATTGTGTGCAAGGACATTGCTGTGGGCCTGGGTGGCACCCTCTCACTCCTCTTTGACACTGCTTTTGGCACCGTAGGTGGCTTGTTTCAGATTGTTTTTAGTGTCTTCAAGCGGATTGGCTACAAGGTTACTTTAGACAATTCCGGGGAGTTCTAGAACTTAAAAACCTAGTAATGTCCATTGTGGTGAATTTTGATTTTCTCTTTTAAACAGCAGGTTTCTGTTCCTTGTCAGCTACTGTGTTATGTTTACCCAGCAGGTGTGTATTTTTCTGCAAAAGAGTATGGCACGCTTTAAATTTGATCTAAAAGAAATGTTCAGGGCAGGCTCAATGCCGTGCTCCATGTGCGTCTGCAACTATACAGGTGTGCTTCCCTGCGTCTGCTAACTTTAGGACTGCGCTCCGACTCAGAGGGAAACACCTGGCATGACCCAGGCTTCTTATGAAAATTATAAATAAGGAAGAAGAGGATGACATTAAATGCTGAAAGAAACGGTATCTCGTGTCTCCCAATACTCTTGGAGAGTTAAGGCAAACTAGGTCTGAGTATTGTTGTCCGGTCTCAGCGTCTCCTTTTCTTCCTCTCCTACTCTAGCAGTGAGCCGGTGACTGCTCTGCTGAAATTTCTCCCTCTCGGTGGTAGCATCTGCTGGGGCTCTGACCTTTGCCTAGGTCTCCAGAGCTTGGTTGAGTTTAATTTTCTCCCAAAGTCAATTTTGCTGAATCACAATAAGCATTTTATGCCAAATATAACACAATAAAAATTGAATGCAGCCCCAGTTGGAGTAGAGCTGGTCCCTCCAGGTGTAGAGGAAGCAGCATGAAGCAGTGCTGTGTGTCCACAGGCATGCCTAGGGAGGTTTGGGTCAACTTAGATTACATCACTGGTTGGTGACATTAAACACAAAGATCTGCATGTTAATCTAATGTGAAACTTCATATTTTGCAGCATCTAATCCATCAAGTGAGTATTCAGGACCATAAAACAGTCTGATTTCTCTCCTGAAACAATTATTTGTTATAACTATCTAGGTAATAGAAAAAAAATGAAAAACATTCTGGTCCACTTGGGTAGAAGTATATCTCTGTACATATTTAAGAATTATTATCTCTTAGATCATTATTTTTATAGTGTGTTTGAGGCTAAAAATCTACCAGTCCTTCATTAATGCAAGTTAAATTTGAGAGCTTATTTCCAGTTTTGATCAATCACTTGTTATTTTAAATCTTGCACTAGAAATTATAACAAAAGGAGCCAAACTTGCTTTGTGGGAACCAAATATTCCCATGGTGAGAATGGATTTTCTAGTATCTTCTTCTTAGCATTCCAAAGAGTTGCTATGAAGGAGAGAGGGGCCAAGTGTTCACTTAACTTGGGGACGTGGCCCATGGTTGTCTGGAAATTAGTTGTAAAGACTTGGAGTCTAGAAAGAAACCACAGAGGGGGCAGAACACCAGCTGTTCCCAGGGAACGAATGTGTGTGGAGCCGGAATTAAATGCTGCAGGAAAAGATTCGAATAGCACCAGAGAGGACTAGCAGCAGCGAGCAAGCTTCCTTGCGGCCATGACAGCCACTGGTCGGGACAGCAGACGAGCCCTTGCTCAGGTGATGCACACCCTTTATCAAGGCTCCTGGCAGCACCTTTATGACTTTCCTCTGTCAATGGGAGGGTGAGGCTTGCCCTGGCACTGATGAGTCCCACGCAGAGGCACAAGGAGGCTGTATTGACCTTGCTCGCAGGCTAATGGAAGCCAGTCATGGTGAGCTAGGACACCCCATCACACCAGGGTGTGCCTCCCTGGGTGTAACTAGCATTTTATCACCATCAAGACGACAGGCTCTGTATCAACTGGATGTGGCATGGTTAACGAAATGCCAGGTATTCACAGGAGACATTGTGCTGACTGCATCTCAGCGAAGCCCCCTTCCCCTTTCAGTGAATAATTTGCATTCTGAGAGGCCCTAGGAGGGCACTCATTGTGCACAAACCCCTTATAAGGAATCATTTGGAAACACTCCACCCAACCCCCTGCTGCCATATTCAGCTGTCTGGTTATTTATTTTTGTGTGACTTTTTTTTTTTAATATGGGAAAGGATAATAAGGCAAATGTTTCAAACAAAACAAAACAAAACAAACAGACAAAAATATATCCTTCAGGTTAGAGGGCCGAGACCCTTCATTCTGGAGTTTCTTGTTGGCAGGGCCTCTGGTTCACTGGAACTAGCTGTATTTGTTTTTAAAGTCCTTCCAGATCTCTGGGCTGATGGCCCATCCCCAAAAGGCTACTTAGGCTTCTGACATGGAGGTTTAGGAAGTTGAACCCTGTCTTCAGCTTGGAGTTTTTGCTGTGGCTTCATTCTCTTCTCAGGCCCTTGGGGACGTTGGCCAACTTTGTCATTTGTGGAGCTGCTTTTCTAGCCTGTGCCAGCCATGTTCTCAGACACGCCGCTCTCCCTTAGTGCCTTTTCCACCCAGCGCAAACTAGGGAATGGAAGGAAGCCCAAGGAAGCTCCCTCTGCTCTTCTTCATCCATTTACCTAGCAACATGCATTCGGTCATCAAGGTTGCAGAGGTGGAAAGTGCTCCATCTATAAGGAGTTTCCAGCATGGTAGGAAAAAACATGGCACGATCCGTGCTTTGATCATGCTTTGATCATAGCAAGCACCACACGGAGAGTATTTGACCCGTTTCCTGCAGCACAGGAAGAAAACCTGCAAGATCAGGAAGATGAACACTTTAATGAGCGTGAGACAAAACCATGTTGACCGTAACTATGTACAGTGCTGTGCACCTTGCAGATGCTCAATAAAGTCGCTGCTGACAGTCACTGGTTCTGTGGGCTATATGGGAGTCACTGCTGACAGTCACTGGTTCTGTGGGCTATATGGGAGTCACTGCTGACAGTCACTGGTTCTGTGGGCTATATGGGAGTCACTGCTGACAGTCATTGGTTCTGTGGGCTATATGGGAGTCACTGCTGACAGTCACTGGTTCTGTGGGCTATATGGGGGAGCTGGTAGGGGGCATGTGAATGCTTGAAATGAGGTTTGGGGATATCTGTGACTACCTCCCTCTTCCTTTCTTTCTTTTTCTTTGTGAAGCTGGAGAGTAAACATAGCGAATGCTAGGAGAGGCCCCTACTACTGAGTTACATACCATGTCCATTTCTTCTTCTCTCTCCCTGCTTGTGGGTATGTATACATACGTGTGTTTGCATGGAGGCCAGAGGTTGAGGCCAGCTGCCTTCCTCTGTTGAACTCCACCTTGTTTTTTTTTTTTTTTTTTTTTTTTTTGATACAGGGTATTTTATTGAACCAGGAGCCCACCAACTGATTAGCACTGCCACTGAGTTCTGGGGATCTGCTTGTCTCCACTTCCCTGGCTCTGACATTATAGGTGTGTGTGTGTGTGTGTGTGTGTGTGTGTGTGTGTGTGTGTGCAGGGACAGTGCTGGAGATCTGAACTCATGTCTTCAAGCTTGTGCAGCAAGCCCTTCCTTACCCACTATGCCATCTCCCCCAGCCCATTTATTTTCTTTTTGATTCAAATCAGCTCCTGAAATTTTCAATTTGCTATTGTTTATTAAAATTTCCTGAGCTATATGTGAGGAAATAGAAACTCTGATCAGTGAGTAGGATTTAGAACTACTATTCGTATTCTTCATAAATATGAACAAAGGTCTAGTTGCTTCACGGAATCTGAATCACATAGACAATTACAGAAATGTTCCTATTTGTTTATCATGAGGAAACTCACACAGTTCAGAAAAGGCAGCCTGTGGAGGACATGGTGATCCCCTGTGGCCTGTTGTGAGACGCACCTTAGAGTAAAGCCATGAACTGTGTGTGTGCCATGTGTTGAGTACCCTATTTAACACATCACACATGTTTTACACAGTGCTACACTATAAATGGAATTATTCATCCGCATTCTGAGTTCTCATTGGCTATCTATGTTCCTCTTTTCCTAAGACCATCATTTTACCTCTAAAGGACACACTGCAAACCAGCAACCTGCTCGTGACCACTAGTGTCAGTTCAGGGTTTCAACATGAGATGCTCCCTGGAGGGAAGGAGGTCATTCCTGGAGGACAATCTTGCTCTGTAGTCCAGGTGACAGTCAGGCCTGGCTCACTAACTTATGTGCAAAAGTTGCTTAGCTCTGCTTCCTTACCTGAAAGACAGACAGACATCTGACTTTGACTTGGAGTTTCTGTAAAGATCATAATGTTTCTAGATCAAAGCTGAAAGGGCCAAGTTAAAGTATAGTAAGGGAGTCAATGTGAAACAGAAAGCAGAGGCTAGAGTGCCTCGCTGGTGTCTGTGAAAGAGCAGGCTGGAGTCTGTACAGACAAATAAGAAAACAGAGACCTGCATTTGCAGCCATGTTTAGGAAGGGAGGCAAGAGACTTTCTGGTGTCTGGCTTTGACAGGCAGTTTCCCTTCAGGCTTCTTGTCTCATGGAATCTAGAATTTTATGACAGCTGTGGCTTCTCTGGACTTTTACTTAGGTAAGAGGAACCATGCAAGTGGACACATCTTAGCTACCAGAAAGTGGTGGTCCTCACTATAAGCAAACAAGCTGTGTTCATCAGCCTCTTAGATAAGAATGACCCACAGATGAATTCATTCACCTTGCTTGGTAGGTCGCAGCAAGGCCACACCTCCTAATAGTGCTATTCACTGGGCCAAGCATATTCAAACCACAACAGTGCCTCATGTCTGGCAAGCTGGCAAACCCTGGGGCAGCATGGCCAGTTCCCAGCACCAGACAGCAGCTCCTGGTGACTCTGCTGGAGGTCGCAAGCAAGGGCATGGTCTCCCTAACTTATTTGCAGGTTGTAGATTCTCCAGGTGTCTCCTGTTCACTTTGTCCAGCAATGAAGCAGGAATGGGAGCATCCTGGAACCCCAGAGATTGAGTTTCCTTCTTGTGAGTAAAAGAAAGCTACTGCTGCATTTGTAAGCAAGAAGAGACACTAAGCAGGAGGGCTCCTTAGAGCCCTACTATTATTCTTTCTTGGCATACTTGTGCAATATGGGTTACTGGTGTAGTTAGCCAGAAGGCATTTAAGAAACTGCTCATGTTCCTTGCTCCCAGATAGTACCCCACCCAGCAGCCTGAAGCATTGCAGGACATCTCACCTCTTGGCTCTTCCTGTAGATTGCGCAGTCTGAGGAGTGTTAAAACAGTGTGTCCAGACCATCAGTGGTCTCATGAAATCTTCCCCTGGGCTGGAAACTGTTTTCCCACACAGGAGATCCTCAGTAGGTAAGTGCTGTTCTGGGATTCTTTACTGAGTGTCGGGCGGTTCCTACCTTAGGTCACCATTTTTTAACCCAGAATGTTTCTGACTCAAGGGAAGCTCTGGGTTATGAGTGCTGGGACCAAAGTGAGGGGCCTTCTAAGAGCAGGAAATTGGTCTTTAAACGTGAGAAAACTCGATAAATAAGAACACTCTGTGTGGATGACCTGAGAGAGACAAGTGGACAGAGCCACTGTAGCCACACCCGGTGCTGTGTGGGTACACGTTACATAGCTGGACTTCTGAGGGGGGCAGGGTGTCCCGTGACTTGTGAGGTTTGCTCATTTCAGTGGCTTTTTGCTGCTAGTGTGATCCTTTGAAATCAGTCTTGGGCAAGGGTTTGTCCTTGTCCCTCTCACCCCCAGCTTCTACTGATGAGCTGGCTCCCCACACTGCTATGCTGTACTCCAAGTGTGAGCATACGATACACAGACCAAGCTATATAGACATGGTCCAGCAGAAAAAGAGTTAAAAAGCTATGGTGAGGCCAAGGCAAGACAGTCACTGAGATGTACAAGTGTGGATGCTGTAGGATGGAGAAAAAGGGGAAGTCTGCAGTTTGCTTTGAGTATTTACAACTCTGCAGCCTTAGCCCAGTGCCACTAAAACCCAATCATCTCACCCCTCTTTCCTTGTCCGTTTCAATCTCTCTGTCCATACCTGACTTTCTTTGCTAATACACTAAGCAGGTGCCAAATCTCCTTGCAGATGCTTTACAGTTGGCACAGTGGAAGGGAGTGGATGTTGGTGGTATCTCGGCTCGTTGTGAACAGTGAGAAGGCATAATGTATTTCCTAAGTGTGGAAATACTGATCTGCCTCTCTAGAGACTGCATTTTGCTCTCTTCAGCAATCATAGCATAGTTTCCACCAACATGGCATCTAGTCCTAGACATTATGCCCTTAGTGTCAGGAACGTGTGTGCCCACCATACTTGGCTTCTATAAAGACGCCGGGCTTGTGTCCTTAATGAGCTCACATACTTCATCCAAGGCCACACAGGAAGGAAGTGGACTTGGGTCTTGACGAACCTGTCCACACCAGAACTCACACTGAATGCCACTAAGCATTCTCTTACCAGGGAACATCTCTCCATTCAGTATTTTAATAAATTATTCAATGCCAACTGCAGACATTTTTACTCAATCCCAAAGTCAGGGTGCTGCTAAGAATCCAGAGACTTAGATCTCAGTTGTTTATTTTTATTTCTGTTTTACTTGAAGAGTAGATTGTGATGGGGTTTTCAAAACAAATGATGTTCTTGAGAGTCTCAAGATCAATGTGGGAATTGAGATCAGGAAGCATGGTAGACCAAAGTTCCCCTTGGTGAAGCAATGGCTTTCCTGGAGTTACTGGAAGGGATACAGATGGGGGCATGCTCAAGGAGCAGGAGTGACTCAAAAGCAACTATATCACTGAAAAGATTCCACATTCATTTGATAAATAACTGCTTGGGTTCATAGCACATGCAAGTTCATAAAAAGGAAGAAGAAAAGACAACCCAAACAAAACCATTCCAGAGTCAAGCTATTGGGTCCCGGACAGAGTCAAGTTGAAGATGAAGGGATAGGTGGATAATCTGATCCATGGGCTATAAAACAAGTAACTATAGAAATCTGGAGATGCACTGCAGAGCCCCGTCTCTCCCACTTCCATTAGAAGTGGATAAGGGTACCATGGGAAACTGTTTTCTGTGTGGAGGATGGGAGGGCTCAGCCCCTGGCCAGCTGTGTAAGTGTCATGGATGGCCAGGGAACCTACAAGCATTGCCTTCAAGGGGCTAAGCAGAGGCTGAGAAGACGAGCTTTAGACAAAGCACAGGGTTCCCCCACTTCTGCTTTAAAAGGAGGAGCCACTTGCAGTCATGAAGGATTACTCTCTCTGATGGAAGCACAGCTTTCCCCTTTGGCCAGGGCCTTGGTGAACTTTCTACTGCTCTGGCAGGCAATGCTTACCTCCTGAGCTTCCTGCCAACTCTGTTGCTTATGCAAGTCCTCGATGTCCTAGCACCTACAGTCCATCTCTAGCTGGGATCTACTTCCAGCCTCTGAGGCAGATTCTATATGCGTTTGTTCATCTCCGTGCCCAGCTCTGTATTCACCCTCCACACGCAAACCACAGAAGCCCCTGGTGTCTAGGGCTTGTCCTACAGCTTCTGGGATTGTCATATCCCATCCTGTCTTCTCCAAAGCAAAGCACATACTGCTCCCAGTCTCCCCAAGGCGGAGTTCCAGGCATCTCTAAGGCACCGTTCACCTCTAAATTCTTAGAACTCTCCCCTACATTCCAGAAGAAATATTTTACTCTTTCTCTATAAGAACATTTTTTTATAATGCCAACTTTTCTGTCTTCCTGCCTAGTAAAAGGTTTGGTGATGTATAGGGCAATGTACTCTTTGAAGATGATTAAACAAATTGAGTCCCCCTCATAATACAAATACATTGTTAATTACATAAATTGTAGCACGCTGGTTAAAAAAAAAGTCTGTTTTGTGCTAACTGTAATTGCAGTCTTCCCTAGAGATATTAATAAAAGCAGTGATAAAACACTTTCAAATAGAGAGGGTAGAGGAGAAGAGCTCTGCTTTGTGATCAGAGAGATGCTCCTAAGCAAGAACCCTGAGCTTGTTCTAGGTGACTCAGGGAGGTGGCGACGGGCCCAGACTCACATGGCGTGTGTTCTGCCTACTCTCTGCAACTCAAAAGAAAAATCCAGACAAAACAATAAATCTAAATATGTCACAGATATTTATGATTGTCATTTAAAATTAGAAATTCTAATTTAGGCGAAAGAGATGTCTCAGTTGTTGAGACATGTGCTTCCAGAGGACCCGAGTTAGAGACCCAGCACCCATAGGCAGCTCCGCCTGGCCATGACATCAGTTTTGGGGATCTGGTGCCCTCTTCTGGTCTCCAGAAGAACTTCACACATGGTGCTCCTATCCATGCACACAAAACCCTTTCTAATACACATAAAATAAAACAATACAAAAAGTTTTTAACCCCGATGTTTGTTTGATACCATCTATGAGATTGTTTTAGAGATAATTTAAAGAAACTATGAAGCTCAGCTCTTTGTGTGGAACTGATAGCCTGGCAACCTCAGCAGCTGTTGCAGACACGGCTTCTGTGACTGCAACATGAACTTGTGAGGCTTTTGTAATAACTGGTTTCACCTGCTTCTGAGATCCCTGGCCTGTTAAAAACATGGTGTCAGCTGGAAACCCAAGGAGGCTGCCATTGAGTTTCTCTGATGTTGTTTTTCTGAACTCCACACAATAGTGTGTATGAGTGTGTGTGAGTGTGTGTGTGAGAGAGTGTGTGTGTGTATGTGTGTGTGTGAGTGTGTGTGTGAGTGTGTGAATGTGTGCACATGTGTGTGTGTATCTGTGTGTGTCTGTGTATGCGTGTGTGTGTGCGCGTGCGTGTGTGTATGTATGTATGTATGTGTGCATGTGTATGTGTGTGAGTGTGTGTGTGTATGTATGTGTGTATATGTCATTGGCCACTCAGTGTGTGTGTATCTGTGTGTGTGTATGTATGTGTGTATGTGTGTGAGTGTGTGTGTGTGTGTGTGTGGTGTGTGTGTGTGTGAGTGTGTGATGTGTGTGTTTCTGTATGTCTGTGTGTGTGTGTGTGTGATCTTTTTCTTGTTTTGGTTGTTCTGGGATCTGGGGCTTAATGTGGAGTTAACAAGACCCAAGGAATGCCCTGAAAGACCTCTGCTGGCTGGTGTTCCAGGGTTAGGCATGCCCCTCCTCCCTGTCTCCCACCCTTTCTCTCTTCCTCTTCCTCCTCCCTTCCTTGACAAGATCAGGAGGGACAGTGGGTATGCAAGAAGCCAGCCTCAGGAACTGCATCAAGAAGTCAAGCAGCCACTCAGGCCACAAGCTTACCAGCTGAGTATATGAGTTGTACACAGACACCTCGGCAGCAGGCTTGAGAGTGCAGGCGAGCTGCTCAGCGAGAGCTACCTTAGAGTGAAGTACCCTACTCTCAGAACACCCACTCTCTGGGCCCTTCTCTCTGCATGTGTAGAACCATGTAGAAACTGCCCACATGTTTGCCCCTGGTTTGTCTTAGTAACTTTTGTATTCTAACTCCTGACCTTGTCATTGGCCACTCTTCTTGGAGTAGATCGGGCTTAATATGAAAATAGTCAAGAAGCAACCCATCACTGACTGCAGGGAGCTACTCCAAAACTTTTTTCTGTTTAGAAAATCTTTGACTACACAGAAAGCATGTTTGGATAGGTGCCCACTAAGTATGGACTAGGAGATGCCCGATGGGTGTTGAGCAACTTGTACCTTGTAAGTAGATTGCTTTTTAAAAGGTTAGTTTTCACTGACAGAGAACCTTGTTATTCCATTGGCATGAACTATCTCATTTAATTTTTATAACACCCCCAGGAGGCAGCTTTGTGTAACAAACTTTGCCTTAGTAGCTAAAAATTACATATTGCAGATCTTGGTTTGTCAGTTTCTGGGTTCAACGGGGCTATTCTGTTGGGAGGGGGTCTTATGAAATTGCAATCAGATGGTGGCTGGGGCTGTACTCATCTGGAGGCCAGAGCGGTAGAAGCTGCCCGCTGGCATTGTTCACCGCAGCGCCCACACAGCATCTCCAAGAGCATGGGTTTCTCAGCTTCAGTCTAGGTTACCAAAGAGGACATTATAAAAGATCCAGAAACATGGCTTACCTTGTTTGGAGATCCCAGAATACTGTGCTCGGTGCAGTGGAGTGAAGTGGGGCGGCCTCTGTCCATGGATGAATGGCACCATCCTTTCTGTAAAGCATTTAGGGATGGAGAAGTGGATTGGCCACAGGAAGTCATCATTAATGTCTCATTTAGCAGGTAAGGAAACTTCAGGCTGAGGTATCCAGGTTTGATGACTTGTCTAAGTCTACTAAATCTGTACTCCCTCTGCTCTTCTGACTGCTGCAATGTTATGCAAGGAGGAGCTCTCAAACCTCAGTAACAAAGAAGCTGTTTTTTCCAGGGATGCTGTGCATGAACACATACACACAGTACATTAAAAGCCTTATAAAGCAGAGCTATGGGGCTGTAGGAAGTGCTCGGTGGTTAAAGAGTACTGACTGCTCTTCCAAGGGACTACTCTACTCCCGGGACGCACGTGACAGTTCACAGCTTGATAATTTTGGAACTTTGGTAAGAATATGATTTTGTTTTAATCCTAGGTATGGGGTATGAGGGTGCTTCAGATTGTTCATTGCCACAGACTAACCTCTTCCGGGTCTCCTATCTGCGCAGAATGGGTTTCTGGTTGTAGGTGGGCAAAGGAGTCGGCGAGAAGGAGAGGTGACAAACAGACACAACACAAGGGAGTGTGGATCTGAATGTAATTTGTCAAATCGAGTATCAAACTTTTTATATAGAAGAAAATGGGGAAGTTGGGTGACACACCAGCAAGGTACAATGAGGTTACTGGACTCTTACATAAAACAGAGGAATGCAAACAAGGGAGGACTGGCAGGAACCAACTGGGATAAAATTCAATGTTAACTGGAATAAAATTCAATGCTAAGAACTGGGAATCAAAAGCAGCCCCACCTGAGCTGGAGAGATGGCTCAGTGGTTAAGAGCACCCTCTGCTCTTCCAGAGGTCCTGAGTTCAATTCCCAGCAACCACATGGTGGCTCTCAGCCATCTGTAATGGGATCAGATGCACTCTTCTGGTGTGTCTGAAGAGAGCTACAGTGTACTCACATAAAATAAATAAATTAATTAAAAAAAAAAAGCAGCCCACCTAAGGTCCACTTAATCTTAGAAGCCAGGGCTTCATGCCCTTGCCATAGTTCCTATTCTAGTCTATTGTGTAGTCCACCTTCCCCCTAGGCCACTGTAAATACTTGTGTATGGGTGAACTCAGCTATCTATAGTTCTAAGTATCTTACTCTGGCTCCTCCTTAGATCACAAACTTCCTTCCTCCCAGATAATGTAAATTCTTGTGTAGGGCAGTGACTTAGCTATCCACGCCCAGGGTCGGCTCAAGGACTGACTGACTAGGACCAGTGAAGAATCTAACCTAGCTATATGTCAAATAGAGGCACTTATAGTAAAGCAATATTAAGGGAAAGCACACAGATCCGTTTACCGACTAAAGCAAGAACATTGGAGTATTTGTTATACAGGATGCCACGATTCCAGGAGACTAAGTTTCCGTGAACTTTTTGCCTCGGGACAGCACCCAGGTTTTTAGGGCCTGTCACGCTTATCACTGCTGGAGTGTCACTTGTCACTACTGGAGCCTTGTGCTCTAGCAGAGGCATGATTTTGCCAGCTGTAGATAGTTTTTGTGATTGTGTGATATTTGGAATTCTGGGAATTTTTGAGAAGGTATCTAACTGCTAGGACGATGCCGGCCTTCCCTGGACCCCATCCTCCAGTCTGTGTCTGGTCCAGCCTCAGCTTCTTAAGCTGTGGGGAAGCAGAGAAGATGAAAAGAAAACCAAAACTATAGAAATGGCATTAATTTGAAGAACAGATGTTGGCTCACTCAGTCCTCACGAAGGCCTGCTGAGTCTCCCAAATGCTTCAGTGGAGGAAACTGAGGGTTTATGGGTGCAAAGAAATGGGAAAGAGAAGGAAAGGAGAGGGAGACGGGGTGGGGGTGGGGGTCATGTTTATCAGGAAAGGGTGGCAACACGTTCTAAAATGTTCCCAGAACACCTATCCCTCCATCTGCACCCGATTCCCTCGACTCCTCTGTCATTGGTCCCCACTCTACCTCCCTGTCGTCTCTGAAAGCCTGAGGTCCCGAGGCTGGCACACTGTTCCTGGTAGTCATGTTTTGGCCGTGCAGTTCTCTCGGTCTCTCGTGCAAAGAGTTGAGAAGTAAGAGACCACACAGATTTGCTAGAGAAGCAAGATAATGTTGTGTGGAGCAAAGAATCAGTATAGGAAACACACAGAGACTGAGGTTACCAGTGATAGGCAGAAGGCTGATGCCATTCACTGGGCATAGAACTGGAGTTAGGGAACGCCTGCCAGGGCTCTTGGAGGTCTGGGATGGAAAGGGGGTAGTGTCTCGGCGGCTTCCCACCTCAACTCTGGGCACGTGGGAAAATGTGTGTTCATATTTCTATAGCTATGGCTGTATATTATCTACACATCTGTATCTCTCATCTACATCTGCATATGTAGGCTGCGTATCTATTTCAGTATTAGCTGCGTTTATCTATTTTTTGTTGTTGTTGTTGTTCCTAGCTAATTTCTTCAAGCCAGACTGTGCTGTGTTTGAGGCTCCTCTGCTGTTGTTGGCAGCAGACTTTGCACAGAGTTCAGAGCCTGCCTGGGGGCTCGGTTGCTCTGGCTAGTGCTGTCAGCCAAGAGTCAAGGGCTGGCACCTACTCACAGTGCAGGCAAAGCTCCACCCACTTTCCCGGGTGTGACAAGGAAGGGGCTCCCTTCTCCCTCCAGGCAGAAATCTCCCCTAAAGAGAGGGGCTTGGGGCCTGCGACATCCTGGAAGAGGTGGGAGCTCGGGGTGGAGAGGCTAGGGATGAGCCACGGAACTGGCCACGGAGGAGCATCGTCTTCCTTGAAGGCAGAGATTGCAGGGCCTCCCCAAACAATATCCTTGTCAAATTAGAGCCTCCAGTTAAAAATAAAAATGCCAGCAACAGTTCATTTTCCTCAGGAGTAGGCGCTGAATTGTTTGGTGACCTTTACACACAGTGGAGATGTAAAAACCTGCAAATTCAGAGGCCAGAGATGAGAAGGATGGAAACCCTCTGACAGGCTGGCACACACAAGCACACTCCTGCATGTGTTTCTGCACATGCACTCCTGCATGTGTTTCTGCACCCTGTGCAGGAGCTCAGAGTGAGCAGTGTTTGGTTCTGGAAGCCTGCAGCTGCTGAATATACACACAGACTGCTTCTGTATCACACATACACCCGCCTGGAAGCTCGGAGATGCTTGAGTAAAAGACCCTGGATCCCAGCAGGCCTTGGTGGAGAGAGCACCCCTGCTGGGAACTGCACTCTAGACCAGAGTCTTTCTGGGTTCTTCCCTGCTGCTGGGTTCCCCTGGACACCCACAAGGCACTGCAGATCTAGGCCAAAGTATTTGTGCCCAGCTGTGATGAGTGGCCAGGCTGGCTCCTGGTATGTCTGAGGAGGGCAAATTATGTGAGTCCCAGCGTCCTCTGTCCTCCCTGCCCGTTTGCAGCTCTGGAGATAGGTGGCAGGAGTGTGAGATTGAAAGGCTAAGCAAGGCAGGTAGGACAGCTAGCACAAACTCTTTACTCTTTTGTTTTCCTTTTCTTTGGATCAGAGCCTTGGGGCGTAGAGGGTTTCCCAGAAGAAACCCACAACCCTAGTTCTTCAGGATCCTCTGGGCTCCCAGATTCCAGCCTGTGGAGAGCCATGTTGCGTCCCAGGGTGCCTTTCTGCTCAGCCCAGTGTATGCCTGCCCACCCTGAGGGTCCTCACCTTGGCAGCCTAAGAAGGCTGGTGGTGGGAACCACATCAAAGGCTTCTTGCAAATTGCATCTAGAAAGTGCCTCTAGCGTTGGTCCACAGGTCTGCCTGGTGGCAAGCCCTGGGGGAAAGAAGCAAGAAGGCAGTTCTCTCAGCCCAAAAGTTAGGTGTAGCAAAGGTGCAGTTATATTCTTTGTAGCAAAAGAACAGTTTGGCAAGCCGGGCAGTGATGCTGCACACCTTTAATCCCAGCACTTGGGAGGCAGAGGCAGAGGCAGGTGGATTTCTGAGTTCAAGGCCAGCCTGGTCTACAGAGTGAGTTCCAAGACAGCCAGGACTGCACAGAGAAACTCTATCTTGAAAAGCAAAAACAAACAAACAAAAAACCCAAAAACAAACGAACAAAAAACAAACAAACAAACAAACAAAACAACAACAACAAAAGAACAGTTTGGCAGCCTGCTAGTTTCTTCCAAGGTGGCCAGACATCACTTGGAATGCCACAGTGTCCTTTTTACTGTGGAGCGTGAGCAATCCTGTGCCACCTGGGAGCCCCTAGACCATAGGGTTGTTCTCTACACCCTTGAACAGTGAGTGCATTTCCTAGGCTTGCCTGCAGAGGGCATGCTTGTTCCAAGTTTCTAAGTGTGTACCTGGGCATCTCTCCTCCCCTTACCACTGGTGAGGTGGGACTTGGGCATCTTCCAGGTTAAGCTCCATCTCCATCTTTTCTACGTGGTTTCTCTTTCCTCCCCTTCTCAGGTCAGCATGGGGCATCCTTCAGTGGTTGTAACAGGTGATGGTCTCCAAAAGGAAGTTACTGTCCTTGTCACTCACTAGCAGACCTGGTGCAAACTGCCTGTGTGGAGGGGACTGTTCTTCTGTCCCTCCTTACCTTTAAGAACTGTTAATGTTTTAAGTAGCTAAAAAGTCTCCAACAAGAGGAACAGAGAAAATCTGTATGTAGTACATGTGTGCATCCGTGTGTGTGTGTGTGTGTGCATGTGTGTGTGTGTTGCACGTGAGAGTGACTTCCTTTGTGCAGAGTGGAACCTACTATGTTCCAGTTAAGGATACACTATTGGGCCTATGGTCAGATACTGAATGTCAAACTCTGCTGGAAAAATGCAGTTGTCTAGGGCTCCTCAGGCATGGGACAATTTAATGTATGATACAGGCATGGTGGACAGTAGGTTTAATGTGAGATACGGGCATGATGGATGGTAGGTTTAATGTGTGAGTAGCACAGAGCCTTTCTTGGGTATTTGAGGAGCAGATGGAAAAAGCTGAAGGCCTGAGTAGTGATGAGTATGTGTGTGTGTGTGTGTGTGTGTGTGTGTGTGTGTGTGTGTGTGTGTGTGTGTATGTGTGTGTGTGTGTGTGAGAGAGAGAGAGAGAGAGACAGAGACAGAGACAGAGACAGAGAAGGGATTTGAACCATGAGAACAATGCTAGATATAAAAGATCTCCTGAGCCATGCAGTGGTGGCGCACGCCTTTAATCCCAGCACTTGGGAAGGAGAGGCAGAGGCAGGCAGATTTCTGAGTATGAGGCCAGCCTGGTCTACAAAGTGAGTTCCAGGACAGCCAGGGCTACACAGAGAAACCCTGTCTCGAAAAAAACCAAAAACCAAAAACAAAAGATCTCCTGACCCATGATGAGCATGTGTATCGAGAATGTCTTTGAGAAGGATGCGGTGGCCCTAACCAAGATTAAAAAACTTTGAAAAGGAGAGTAAGGGGTTTAATCTGGGAGACTTGTGAAAAGCAACTAAAACCCTTGATAAAGCAATTAGCTGCCTGCAGGGCTGGCTGGAAGTGGAAAGTGAGTCTGTTAGGATACTTATGTGGGGCTGGAAGGACTTTCAAGACCACAGTGATTGGTGGGGAACTTGAGGAAACCCACGCTCTAGTGCAGTGGTTCCCAGTCTGTGGCTCTCCACCCCTTTGGGAGTTGGATTGGACAGCCTGCCTATCAGATATTTACATTACAGTTCACAACAGTAGCAACGTTACAGTTCTGAAGTGGCAATGAAATAATTTCATGGTCAGGGGTCACCACAACATGTGGAACTGTATTAAAGCGCCCCAGCATTCAGCAAGCTGAGAACCACTGCCCTCGAGTTGGTTTACACACCTATTATTTGTGGTTCAAAAGGAACTGTTTAGACATTGTGTAAGCATCACTCCTAAAACTGACATGTAGAAACATTAATGCATTAGAAGGGCAAATCACAAACTGCCTTCTGTTTGGGGAAAAAGCCTGGGTAGTCTATCCCAGAGCCATTAGTATGTAGAGAAACTGGGATTGTCCAAGCCCAAGCCATGTAGGCCAAAGGGCGGTGCTGGCAAAATCGGTATTCTATCACCCTTTGCTCAAAATAACCAGGCAGGCAGTAAGGAAGGGACATGGCTTTCCCAGCATGGGCATGGCAGGTAGCGTGGCCAGGGCTCACTGTTACACTCAGAGATAGGAGTAGAGAGATGTCCTCCTGATCGACTAATAGTAGTCATGGGGGGACAGAAGTCCCTTGTCTAATTCAGGAGTTGCATCTCTGTCTAGGGCTACTGCTTGGCCTGTGCCACAGAACCCTAGTCAGCTGCCTTCAGAACTGCTCACAGCACCCCACCTGCCTACTCCACGGCCGACGGAGCCAACCTCTCAACGCCACTCCATTGGACTTCTTCCTTGATTCATTCCCATTTGTTTGCCATGTCCTACATGGGCAAGGGTTGGTAAAAAGGGAAAATAGATACTCCCTTAAATTAAGACTTTGGGGGGGGGGAGTATTGTATGACCCACACTTACGTATATTTTTAAAATAAAAAATGGAATTTACCTCATATGGAATTCACCTGTCCCTGGGTGTCCTGTATTTATACCTGGGAACCTCCTATGCAGACAACCATTCTAAAACTCCATTTCTATCATTCTGAATTCTTCCAGTGGTCCCTGTTGCCTCTGTAGCTGGAGCCAGGAGCTCAGAACCTTGTAGGTAGTTAACAAAAGATACAGTGTGCGTTTGAAGGAATGGTAGACACAGAACAACCATTTCCCCATCCCAGACATTCATTCACATGTAGATTTTAAAGCTATACAATGAATCTCAAATAAGGAAAACACACACACACACACACACACACACACACACACACACACAGCCACCTCTACATACTTACCCCTCCATACCTCAGCCCCCCACATAAACACACTGCCACCCCAACATAATTTACCCCCACCTCAGCCTCCCACGTATATACACTGTCACCCCCACATACTTATACCTCCCAACTCACCCCCCACATACTTACCAACACACACATCTCTCCCCCTGATACACACTGCCAACCCATATACTTACCCCCACATCTCAGTCCCCCACATACACACACTGCCACCCCCACATACTTATCCTTCCCGCCTTCCCCCTAGCCCCCCCCCCCACTTGTCAGAAGCCTGGGCTAAGCCAAGTCACTTGGATTGTGCTTAGAGACTCTTGTCTGGGCTCTTTCCTCCTTTCCTCTCACTACTGTCCAACATGGACCCTGCCCTGCCCTAGCTTTTCTCTACCCACTGACCATGTTCACCCCTCACAGCCATCTTGCTCCCACGGTAGTGCTCCTGCTATGCAGGCCATCCATGCCCCTCCCTGCACCCTCCCTTTCTGTGGTCAGAGTGCCCTGTCTGTCTAGGGCAGCTTTGATGGTCCTTGAGTCTTTCTCTCCAGCAGTCCTAAGAGGAGCAGCCCTAAGGGACTTGACCATGCCCCACGGCCTCTGTCTTCTATCTTCTTAGTGACAGAGTTAGGTAAGGGTCATGACCCTATCTTGTGCGTTTTTAAATGCCACTTGAAACATTGTTGTCCATGTCATGCTTAGTGTATATTTACCAGGGGTCTGAACACTCACAAGCTCATCAGCTGCAGAGTGGTGACAAAGCATCAGATCAGGGATGCCTCCATCCCAACCCTTCCTGGCAGCAGTTGTCCCCTCCCAACTGTGGTTTCCAGCAGTTTCCAAGTCAGCGTTTTCAACCCAGGTCATTTAAGTGTTGGCTTAAATGATGTTTCATGTAAAGCTGATTAGAACCCAGCTCTGAAGGTTTTTTAAAGTGACACCCTCTGATTTGTTGACCCTCCCAGTGACATTCTGGCTGGTCTGAGCAAGGCAGGCTGCCAGCTCCAAGACTGGTGTGCAGCCAGCTGTGCCTTCAAAGAACTCCCTCTTCAAGGCTTTCTTCTCTCTAGATATCACAGCTGCCTCTGGGAACTCTGTGGCCAGTCTGGGCTCTTCTGCAAGTCTGGTGCTGTCTAAATCCTGCCCCGTTTCTTCTCTTTACATAGCCGTTCTACATTCCACAGGAATATAGCCTTTGTTGTAGCATTGAGCTCAGAGCTCCACAGGATAAACCTGGGGTTCTCAACCAGATAGAATGGAAGTAGTGCTTTTAAAAGCCCACCTCAAAGAGACAATACTAGGCCCAGTGGACAGGACTGCAATGAAGAGACTGGAAACCATGGTCAGAGAGGAGACTGGCATGTGGTCGGGGAAGGCTTCTCCTGGGCTAGGAGTTTTCTTTCAGTCCTCCTGCTTTAGTGTCTGCCAGACAGGACCTGGTATCCAGTCTTGTGCCAGGTGCTAGGAACTGTGGAAGTGGCTAAAATCCAACCCCTGGCTGTCCCCCCTGCCCCCCAGTGGACGGGATGGGCCTGAGTGCAGTGGCAGCTCAGCATAGTGGTCCAGAGCACTCACATGGTGTCAGAGGGCCTGGCTTGGCCAGTGATGGGCTGTGTGCCCTTGAGCAAGTGGGTCACTCTGTCTTGTGTTTTCTATTCCAAGATTGGGCTCACTTCAAAGCCTGTTCTCTAAGTTCCTGGTGGACCCTCAGTGCCTGGTGTTATTTATTATTCACACATGGGAGGTAGAGGAAGAGTGGGGGTGCAGAGAAAAGAGCAACTTCTTGGAGAAGGTGGGGCGTAGGGGCTTCAAAGAAGAGGTGACATTTGCTTTGCACCCTGAAAAACAAGTGGGAGTTCAGTAGACATGGCAGCTTCAAGAAAAGCTGAGGTGCTGGGTGTGTGGTCAGAGGCAGACAGAAGACTGCAGCTGTGGGTGAGGACAGGTACTTGCAGGGAGGAGGAGTGAAGGTCTATACTGGGGCCACATAGCTTAGGGGGGCCTTGAAGGTCTGCACTGGGGCCACATAGCTTAGGGGGGCCTTGAAGGTCTGCACTGGGGCCACATAGCTTAGGGGGGCCTTGAAGGTCTGCACTGGGGCCACATAGCTTAGGGGGGCCTTGAAGGTCTGCACTGGGGCCATATAGCTTAGGGGGGCCTTGAACGCATGGGCTGGATCATCACAGGAAAGCAGACAGGGTCTCCAGTGGACAGGTGGAGACCCTGTGACTTTTTCTTGCTCCCACAAGCTGAAGAAGGAAGGTAAGAGCTCTAAGGAATTAATGTAATGAACACAGTCTCCCCAAGGTCACTGAGCCAGTTGGCAGAGCTGGCATTTGAGGTGGGCTCGGGCTCTGCAGCTTTGTCACATGGCACAAGCTCACTACCTTGAGGCCTTGCTGCCCATGTGCCCAGTTAGATGGGACTGTGCACATAAGACCACACTTCTCAAGAACTAAAGTGCAGCTGAAACTGACCTTGCTGAATCGGTATCAAGATTTAGTCTGAGGTACGTTTCAGACAACTAACAAATTGGTTAGGCTGTATCCAGATGGCCTGGACCTCAGTAACTGTGAGCATATGACTGTCTTAGCATAAAAATCACCGTGGCAAGCACTGTTATCTTTGCATTGGTGTTGGCTTGGCATGACTAAGATATACCCCACACTGGCTGGGTAATTTTTGCTTTCGCCAAGGGCTTTGTTCCCTTAAGGGCCCATCATGTAGCACTTTGTGTGGGCTCCAGGCGTGAGGAAGAGTCCAAGTGCCAAGAATCAGCAGGATGAGAGCTCTGCTCTACCTGGGTAGGATCCAGGGTGAGCAAGATGGTTGTTAAATGCTGGTCTGACAGAAATGGTGGCAGCCAGCGGGGGAGCATGGTTAATAGTCCCTGTGTCAGCTTGGACACTAGGATCCTTAGTCCTACAAACATTGTAGCACTTTTGCAGGCCTCAGGATCAGAACACTAGACTCCTGGCAGTGGCCAGTGTTATAGTGGCCAGTTTATAGTGGCCAGCTCTCTGCAGCTCTGCTGGTAAGCAAGGCCTGCAGGTTCTCCTATCTGGCTCCTCAGTGCGCGCTCTCTCTCTCTCATTCTCTCTCTCTCTCTCTCTCTCTCTCTCTCTCTCTCTCTCTCTCTCTCTCTCCACACACACACACACACACACACACACACACACACACACACACACACACTTCATTTTCTACCTGGTTGCTCTGGAATTGTTATTAACAAGGCATCCTGACCCCTTCTGTATCTGCTACCTGGATTAGCAGAGAAGCTGGCTAATCCCTGGGATTGTGCATGAGAGCCAGGCACATGTTACTCCTTGGGAACTGGAACAGCTAGCTGACTGCTTAGGAAGTGGGCATCAGCATCTGCTGTTAGTGAGATTGTTGGCCATCAGGTAGGATTCAGGAAAGCAGACAGGGTCTCCAGTGGACAGGCAGGGTACACAGCAGGAGAGCCACCTACTGCAGGACTTTCAGCTCTCAAGCAGTGGCTACTATTTGGAAGCACAGTGATGGGGACTAAAGACTGGGCATTAATGGTCCCAGCTGCTGAGTCTACCTCTTTATAAGCTGTCAAGTCCACAGTTGCCCCATCTGTACTGTCTCCACTACAGGCCTACCCTGCATAAGAACGTAGAGGAAAGAGGTGAAGGAAGGGTGGAGGGAGAAGAGACAGGGTGAGCCAGCAAGCTTCCATCCTTCACTGGGCCTCGTGTCATAAGCAAGCAGCACGAGAGAATGTTTCCCAAGGGGTGTTTGGACCTATCACTTGTTTGGATCCACCATCCTCTTAGCACCAATCACAGTCATTAATGCTTGTGTTTTTGACCAATCACAGTTTTGCTCCTTAGCACCAATCGCTTTTGTCCCTTCACTCTGAGAAGTGCTGCCTCTTTAACCAAGGAGGAAATGGTTCATCTAGGGTTGCAGTTATAGAAAGGCAGCCACAAACTGTTTCAAACAGATGGTTTGAAGAGGTCATGGAGAGTTGATTAGCTGGTGTTGGTGTAAGAGTGGCGGCACTGACCAGCACATTACAGTAGGCCTTTACTTATGCCATCCCAGGAATGAAGTGAGAACCCAACACCTGCTGACTAGAGTCCAACTGCCCCTTCCCCAACACCACTGCTTACCAATGGGCTCACAAGCAGCTTGTACTTGCTATGAACATAAGAACCACTGACAACAGCTTCAAGACATTTTAGCCATGCTTCCACACCTCACCAGGCACCCAGAGTGTGCCACGAACTCCTATCTGTCTTACAGCTGGGCTAGGGCCTGCGATGGCTCCTCCACCTCACACAGTCTTTTGTTGTTCTGAGTGGATTCTCAGCTGTTCTGACTTTGCGGGGAAAACACCCACTGGCCAAGGCCCATAGTCGTTCTGTCCTAGAACCTCCTGGGAAAGTAACTGGGGAGGGAAGACCTGGCTGGCAGTGAGCAAGCAGGCAACAGGTGGAGGGAATTCCCACCTCCATCACTCCTCGATGCCAGGAGCTGAGACACTACCACAGAGCTTGTAATACATATCACAGGGCACCTGCCGCTCACTGGCATGCCAGCATGAACTGGCTGATCTACCTCAACACTTACTCTTATTGCTTGTCTTTCCCTTTTCTCCAACATGTAGTGTGAGGAGCAGGTGTGGCAGCAGTCCCAAGAAGGCGCCAGGGACTGCAGCTAAGTCTTATGACTTGCACCTGACTTCCTCATACACCTGAAAATAAGCCACGACCATCGTGAGAGCTGCGCAGGTGCACCAGGATACTGGCGAATCCATTTTGGTGGAGACATGCCCCTGCCGCCCTGATTAGCATGCCTGGTGAGGTGATGTGGCCTGCCGTGAGTGGATGAGGGTTGAGAGTATATAAGAGTGAGAGGCCCGGGTTAGAGAAAAAGGAGAGAGAAAAAGATGAAGCGAGAGAGATGAAAACGGAAGTTTGCTGAATAAACTGCTGTTAGAAGAACTGGTGGTCGTGTCGTTCTTGCTGGTCGAGAGAGGACGCGACAATGTAGTTAGGCAGCTGTTTGGTCTTCTTGCCTTTCCTCTTCATCCCTATCCCCCCCACCCCCCATCACCACCATGAGTAAGCTCATGTGAGGACCACATCTGCTCCATCCCTTCTTGCAGCCAGCGTGAGGATGGGAGTAAGGGCTTTTTTCTCTGCACCACTGGTCCTCCTGTTCCTTGGCTGTTTCCACTGTCCTGGCCTGTAACCCTCCTTCACCCCGTTTCCCTAAGCCATCTTACTCATATACAGAGGTTCCATTAGTCTACTTGCTGTCTGCTTCAGTGTTGTAAAGCCATCTCAGATCTCCAGATATCAAGACAAGTGGCACTTTATGGAATCCCCATACTTTGAGTCACGTCAAATTTGAGAGATTCTGGTGGCAGAGGTTTTCTGAGATGGACTTTCTCACCACAGAATGGGAACCTTACATTAGAAGTGTCAGCTTGATTTATAACTTTATTATATAGAAGGAAAGACCCCATCTCCAATGAAACGCAACACTTTGCAGTTTTTCTGAGTCTTGTAGTCCATATTCCTAGGTGAGAGTGGATCAATGGACCAACTTAGGTACCTTGTATTAAATCATGTGGCCTATTTAGGACTAGAAACAAATATTTTTAAAAAATTTAAAAAAATCCAATTAGCCAGAGAAGAAAGTATCTCACATTCCTGAACACATATATACGTTTACATCTTAGTAGAGCATAGTGCTTATTTATGGTGGAGGGGACAGCGATGGAGAAGCAAAAGCAAGATGGCCAGCCACAGAGCTCCTGAGCTTAGGAGCAGTAGTCATTTGTATCTCTGATCAAGAAACCAGACTGCATTGTGTAGTGAACTTCAGATTAAAAAGGCCAGAAAGTCCCTGTGTGCCAATGCGTCAGCTCTTCTCTTTACAAGTTTCTGTGAGGACTGAATGAGACTATTAAGAAAGCCTCGAGGATGTGGCGACACGTTACAGATAATCCTTTGAGAGGGCTGCTCTCAATTGCTGCCCTTTCTCTACCCAGAGGTTGCATATTACAGAAAAGACTCCAACTAGCAAGGAACTGGTTCTGTTGACCCCTACCACAGTCAGTCTATGGAGGCAAGGAACTGGTTCTGTTGACCCCTACCACAGTCAGTCTATGGAGGCAAGGAGGCATTTGTCTTTGGGGTGGATTCTTAGGATTCTCAATGCAAAGCTTTCATGGAGGATCCTACATGCCCCTCTCATTCTTCTCTGTATGGAGCCTCATCACCACTCAACATAGCACAGTCATCATCTCCTCCTTCCTATCCATCTTCCTTCCCTGCGCTTTTTTAACTATGCACTCAAGTTCACTTCTGAGCTAGGTATGTGAAGAAACCAGTGCACATCACCCAATTTGCCAAAAACATTTCGGATAGGTACTATCACACTGTGGGTGAAACTCAGAATTCACAGGCTAGAATACTCCCAGCGCCCCAAAGATACCAGAAAATGACCAAAAACTGGGTTTTAAACTCAGTTCTGATTCTATGCAGCACCCCTCCCCCATTCTAATTATGATATTGGCAAGAAGACACACTAATAACATGAACTTGCCTTTTCTGAGACCACTCTTTAAAAGTAACAGTTGTTCTACATTCTGAACTAGTGCTACTAAAGATCAAGAGAAAAGAAAGTACGGCTCAAAACTACCAGGGTAAGACTATCTTCCCATGACCTTCCCAGCTCCCAGAGCACGTTTCAGTCACCAGGCAGAGGCAACCTGAGGTGAGAGCACTCTTAACGGCAAGTCATTAAAGAAAGAAAGCAGGATCAGCTTTGTCAATTTTATTGAACCAATAAAATTCCTACTAATAACAATGAAATAAATTCTGCAGGTATAAACGTGATACAGTTTAACAAAACCCATTGTTCTGTACCTATAAATAGATTTTCAAAATGTCATAGAAAGTGCAGTTATGAATTGTTAACAGGTTAATACACAGCTCCTTTACTTCAGGTGTGTTTGTCTTGATTCAGTAACAGTTCCTTCTTTATCTGTTCAAATAATATTACCCATCCCTCAAAAACCAAAACGACAGCAGCAGAACGAGAAGAGAGGCATTAAACCACTAGAGTATTACACGAGCTGGCCCATTTGGGTTAGCCTTAGTCAAACTGCCAAACCAGCAACAAAACAACACAAATCAAGCCTAGTTATACATACAAGAAGCTCTCATGGGTTCTGTTATCTTCATAACTGCCGACGCATGTGGAGGGCATTATGGGTAACCACCATAGCCTACACTTACAGCAGGGTCTGCTTCGCTAGAACAAGGGTGAAGTGGCTGTTGACAAAGCTTGCTATTTTCAGAGTTGAACCTATAAAAAGGAGTCTGCCACCTGACAATGAACTTGTGGACCCTAAACTGCATCAATAGTCTACTGGAGAAAAGCTTACCCTAACTTTAAACCATACACAATAAGAGACTGGTGTGTGTGTGTGTGTGTGTGTGTGTGTAGCAGTCTTCAAGATCATCCACCTTACATGAGTCCAAAGTCACGTGCTTCATAAGGAAATTTACAGCAACAAAGCATGGGACTAGGAAGGGGATACATCACAGCTTCTGATTACATTGAATATAAAGTACCAAGGAACGCAAGGGTAACTCCGTAATACTGATGAGTTAAGAACTAGAACAGGCGCTTCACAGCATGCTACATACATCACTCACAACTTAAGGAGACAACGTCTACATGGAAAGTCATGAAGTTGGCATCTGACTCGTGCAGTTCAGCTACGGTCTTCATGTGTACATTCATTATGCAGCTGCTCTGCACAATCAGGATTCAGAAGGGCTTTCAAGTTCACCTCCTATTTCATAAGTTAAAAGCTACATCCAGTTCTTCCATGATGAGGAACGTTTCTTTCAGGTTTGCAGGAGCGGAGCCAAGTGGCAAGGCCATGTTCCCAAGGTGACCTGACATGGTTCTCGTTTACCTTGACCAGCCTGTACGCATGTCTATTCAATTAGTATAAAGAAGATGCCCAAGTGGCCTGGGATCTGCTTCCAATGTCCATCTTGTTTTGGGTAAAAGAGTAAATGTGAAGAGAAAGAGGAAGGAAAAATCCTACTTCCTCTCCTGCAGAGACATCCAAATGCAAACAAAATGTCTGCAGGAGATGTAAAATCATCGGGTCACCATCCCTGGTGGCCAGGGTACCATTAAACTCAGGCTGTATTTTGGGACAGCAGTGAGAATCAGGAAAGAGACAGTCTCTGCTTTATAAAGGAAAAATCTTCCGCCACCCAGCTGATACATTTCTTTCATTGTACTTTTTGTCCTTTTACAGACTGGGAGAGCCAGTTAAAGTTTGTAAAGATCAATTAAGAAATCTGGTTTCTTCTGGATATAATGTATACATTTAACTCAGTGGTACCTGTAAGCAACATTTTAATACTAAAGACCATAGACTCTCTAACATTCTTTCTGTAAAAATGATACATTCATCTTAAGAGGTTACTTTGAGTAAGAAATAGACAGTTTTAGCAAAATTTTACATACCAAAATTATATTTGTCATATTTCCATTTCTAATGTTTGGGGTCCTATGAACTATAAAGGGGGATGCCCGTTCTATAGGCTGCTCACCCCACGGCTTTCCACGCGCATTCAGAAGCAGACACGCCTTTACCCTTTCAGCCCTGGCCTTCGTGGCAGGGCTCTACTAATTTAGTTAAAGCTAAACCAACACCCCATGATGTGTCCCTCTCAGCGGCCAATCCACTGCCCATCTAGGCCCTTGCTTTACTCTTGGATCTTTAAATGTGTTAACTGGGCATTGTCAGGTTGGCATGTTCATGCCCAGGATGGACACGTCTGAAGACCATTAGAGACCTCAGATCTACACTCCCAAGCAGGGCAGGGCAGCCACCATCTACATGTGAATGTGTACCTCTGGTTAGGAGCCTGGCTGGAGGGGAGAAACTGCATTCCTGCCTCAGTACAACATTCTCTTCCTTAATGACACTATCTGGACATACACGAAGAACAGCCAGGGGGAATTGAGACAAAAGCCATCACAAGGTAAGTTTTTTCCCATTGGGAACAGGGAGGGTTGGGGTTAGAAGCTTAATCAAGTCAAATTCAGATGTATCCAGTTTTTTGGGATTTTTATCTACATTATATATCAAATAGGCTAATATGATCCAATCTGACCTTCTAAACACCTTTCATTAGTTGTCGTCTATGAGATATGTGTTTTAAGGCCCAAACACCACCAATCAAACTGTTGTCTAAAACACTACCTCATTTGTCTGCCAGGAATCTCCTGTCCCACTGAAGAGTTATAGGTTAATCTGGACGGTTGGGGAATTTTTACTCTACATTCAAGCCACTGGGTCTATCACCAGTATTCACCATCTAACATAGACCAAGTTAGGCTAGCAATTCAATCACTCTGAGTTCCTGCTAAATGTTAAATTCTTCATGGTAGAAATAGTTCAATTTCTGTCTCGTGTATAAATATAAAGGTTTCTACTTTGATAGATAGAAGGCAAAGGTTTTATTATTTATTTAAAATATGGACTAGCATTACTGACCAGCAGAGGATGAACCCAGGAGAAGGCTGAGTTTATAGGCTCTTTAGGGATGAGGTAGAGGACAGCAAGATATTTTGGCAGCCGGCAAGATGGTATAAACAGCAGGGGGTGGACAGGACACATTTGATGCTGTAATATATTTGGTAACAGAGATGGACGGTGGAGAGACTTGAAGGGTGTTGAGGAAAGACATGTTTTAACGATGGGGGGAAATGTACTCAGAAAAAGACACAGCATACTGGTGATGATTAGCAGGAGGCTGGTGATGTGCAATTGTGAAAGGCATTGAGATCCAGGCAGACTTGGGAGGGAGGAGTGGGAGCAGTGGCTGAGGCACTTGGAGGAAGAGGAAGGCAGGGCAGGGTGGACACAGGCCGTAGGAGCTTCCACCTTTACAGCAGATGCATTTGCCAAGGACAGCCAGAGTCTCAGCTCTGGGCCTCAAGTGTCCTTCCTCACACTCAGCCTGGATGCACAGCTCCGCTCCAGGCCACCGCACAGCAGCTTGCTCTGCTCTTGGTCTTACCTAAGCAGGTGGTGTTTTGGACAGGGTTAAATTGGGAGTGAGAGAAGCTGCATTTAGATGCATGGGGTTACAGCTCTGTAGACTGACAGGATACATTAAGTTAATGGCCTGCCTTGAGTCTGCATCCGAGTCTCCACTGAGAGCAGGGCAGTGACAGCCACCCAGAACTGGCCCCAGCTGCATGGGCACGCAGCTTACTGTGCCCTCTCTAAGAGGGGTTGGCTTCCTGCTTGCTGGTGAGGTACCACTAAGAATGCTTATTGGGATCATCTTGCAAGTTTCTTTCTTATTCCCCACAAGACAGTCCTTTTCATAGAGGATGAGAGCAATGATTTAGACTTGTCCTTAAAGCACAGCACGAAGTAAAAATCTCATTGGCCTGTTGCAGCACACACCATCTTCATGGGACACACAGGATCTGCCCTCTTTTCCTTGCCTTTGAGTTTAAAGAAGTCTTACTATCGTGTAGGCGTGCACTTGCCACTGGAGTGATGACTTTTGAGTAGTAATCTATAACTGTTGACTCATAATTTTACTTTGGTGTGGCATAAAGTCTAGGATTTTGGAATAGCGAAACCTTCTAAGGTGGGGGAGAAAGAGTTTCCCTGGATGATATCCATTAGATCTTAGAATTATTAAAATCTTTAAGAGAATAACACAAACAAAATAGGGCTCTGGTTCAACTTCTACATGACCTTTATATAAATCTCACTTGAGCTTTCTCTTTTAAAGATAGTCCTGCACAGCTGTGCTATCATTGGGTTGAAAACTGGTTCAAGAGGCCAAGATGCTGTGTTTGCTACCCTCTGATTCACAGAGCACCCTAAGGGGTGGCAAGTTATTCCTTGGACTGAGACAAGGAATATCTGTAAAAGTAGTCTCATCTCAAAAGCCTTTCCCCTCTGAGTCTGCCTGAGGAAACCTGGCCTGAGAAACCACTTCTCAGGCAGGTTCACCCCCCCCCCCCCCCACTGCCCCAAAGCATTCAGACCACTCCCACAGACAAGGGGGCACGCCCACTTTCACATTTAAGGGTACTTACATATTTCTTTCTCTCTCATTTTTAGTTTTTGAAACAGGGTATCACTATGTAGCTCAGGCTGGCCTTGAACTTACTATGTAGCCCAGGCTGGCCTCAAAACCACCATCTTCTTGCCTCAGGCTTTCAAGCACTGGGATTATAGGTATGAGTCACTAAGCCTGACTTTCTTGATGTTTTTGATAGTTATCTGAGAAATTAAGAATTAGCATAGATGCTGGCAAATGTGAAATTTCAAACTGAGCCATCCAAACCATGAACCATCATGGGTTTCAGGCTGCTTTTAATACAAGGAGCAGGGAGTTGAGGGCTTCACAATCAGACGTGCTTTTCACACACATTTGCACGCTTATGTTTGGCACAGTGTGAGCCCCGCCCGAGTGCAGCTCAGCTTATAATAGGCTCTGTTATTATACCGACTGAGTCAGGTAGCTCCTTTTAAAAAATATCACATTTATGTATAAAAAGCTACACTATAAATTACTACATCGTAAATTCAATACTCTGAAAAAAAAATGCCACCCTGGAAAACCGCATCAGAATTTCAAGTTTGCACTGGATAAAGATGGGTTGACAGCAAATTCTCACAGCAGCATGCACACTGGGAATGCTGTATCTGCTGAAGCATGGAGGTGGAGCCGCCTTCACAAATCAACTTTTTGAGGCTGGTTCACTTAGGTTCATAAGTACATTGCTGTGTTTTCATGCACTTATTCTCCTGATTATTGACTGATCCTGAAGAACTAAAAGGAAGCTTTTCTAGGAGAGAAATCTATTGAAGGCACTAATGATTTCCACAGCCCAATCTCTACTGACATTTCTGGGGCAACACAAAACCAAAACCAAAAAGTAGGTGGTCACTGTATTTAACCCTTGTCTTCCCTTTTGGTCTAAAGCTTATTCAGGGACCCGTGAGAATTCCTTCTCTCAGTCAGCACATAAAAGCTATTTCCCTCCGCCACTCAGTTTACCTGCACAAGAGATGGATGGAGCTATGAAGTGAAACTGTTTCTAACACTTACTTTTAAAAACCAATAATAAACTCTATCCTAAATGAAAGTCTTAGCATGGGGCATTACCCCTGTGCTTCGCCAGCCTTCTAAACACTCCCTTGTAGTTCAGACAATCTAAAGAAGGTGAACACACAGTCCACACACCCAACCGAACGCAAGAAACCTGGCACAGGTTCTCTCAATAGTCTCTTTAAAGAAACCACCCTGTCTTCAAAACCTTTTCCTCCACATGGAGGATTTTAAACAAGATCCTGGAGTCTAAAACTACCTATGCTGACAGGTCTACAGCCATCTTTGTTTCCCTCTCTGGAACAAAATCTCAAGGAAAAGGAGATAACTAACATCCAGAAAAAGGTGGCAGACAGAGGGGAGCACAGCCTAACAGAACACTGGCCCACAGGCCTTTCCTAAGAGAAGTCACCCACATAACTAGGAAACCCCCGAGGAGCTCTCTGTAGAAGCTCCCTGGATGACTTACTGTGACAGACAGGGACAGTCTAGATTAGCATGGATGTGAGGAACACAAGTCACCTTTCCTCAAGCGAAGGTGTTCAGCCAGAGTCCTCCAGGTGCCTGGGCAGCTCTCTAGGCACTTCACTGGTTCATTAACATAATGCAAATTAAAGCTATAAACACATAAGGTTGTGCTCTCTGAAGATAGTCTAGTCAAACAACATAAACTGATGCAAAAATGTGAGGTTTTGGCTGCTTTTTTTCTCCTCTATGACAATGCTGTGTTTTTGTTTTATTTTGCTTTGTTTTAACCCAGTTGCCCAAATAGATTTTTCTGGGGAAAGAATGCTTTGGCTTGGTGAAACCACTGTTCAGCCCCAGCAAGGTAAACCTGAAAAACACCTAGCACAGTAAAGAAATGTGACGGTCATTTCTTTATGGCTCTGTTTAGAAGGACACTTCTGCAGTGACATGATGGGGAGCTGAGCCAATTTCTAAACAGCATTGCACTGTTTTGTTGTTGCTCGATCACACTAATGCACACAAACACAAGTTTTACCTTTGAATAACAAATTACTTAAGCTACTATAAGAGAAAATCAAGTAAAATAATTTCCAAAAGTGTAACAGGAAGAATTAGGCGTCTATTAGCTAACCATCCTCAACTCTAAGGAAAGGAGAGTGTGCAAAGAAACATTTGGTTGGAGTTGTGGGTACCAAGTGTGGGAGCTGTAAGCAGTACTGTGGGCACCAGCTACTTGAGCGGAAGGAGACCCACAGCCCAGGCCTCAGGACTGTGCCTCAGGCCTCTGCCACACAGATAACCATGTGGGAAATGGGACCTCTGCTTTAGAAGACAAAGTAGCTGAACTTGGCATTTCAGTAGCATGCTATAGGACTCATCATAATTAATTTCACATTAAATTGTGGATGACGGCTATCACATTTCACGTTATTGCCAATAGGC
The DNA here is from genome assembly GCF_000001635.26 of Mus musculus. Classification (NCBI taxonomy): domain Eukaryota; kingdom Metazoa; phylum Chordata; class Mammalia; order Rodentia; family Muridae; genus Mus; species Mus musculus. Next base: position 14,326,334 of record NC_000075.6, on the reverse strand, counting down.
AGTGTAAGGAAGTCAGATTAACCAAACCAGAGCAGTGCCTGAGATCTCCTGGGGACACAGCGGTGCCGGAGAAGGAGGGGCTTGCTTCAGCCACAGGTGCTTTCCCCAGACTCGGGACACGTGTGGGATTTTAGAGCGGGAGAGGACACCATTCTTTGCTGAATGTTGCTATCTGAAAAACAACTGCTTGAGCGAATTGTAAGCATTTTCCTTATTTTTTTTTAAGTAAAGAAAAATAATACACATACATATGAACTTCAAAGTATTGAAGTGAAGCATTAACAAACCAGTTCATGATTTATGGTCAGATCTGAAAATCCAACTCTAACAACGTAAAGTAGTACTCGCCAGGGTTACTTTTGCAATTGTTAGCAATGTTAAGCATCGAGAAATATAAAACACACCATTGCACGTGACAGCCAGAAAAAAAAAATCAAAACAAAACAAAGTAACCCTAACAACAAGAACAAAACAAAACAAAAATCAAAAACAAAAACAACCCCGACAGCTATACTTTGACACTAGAGAACCGAGTAACTGGTAACTGCTGAGGTGCGTCACAAACGAGTTCTGATGGGAGTCCCGGGCGAGAGGCCCTGATGCATGCTGACGCCTTCCTCCAGGTGCTTCAGGTCAGATGCCGAGTTATGGCTCGCAGAGCATAAAGCAGCTCGGCCTGCATCCGTGCTTCCATCAGAAGCAGATTCACGTGGACCTGGGAACCAAACAGCACTGGCTTAGTTACTATGCAAAACCTGCAAACAGCCTAGATCTAACAAGCTCTCCAGTGAACCTAAAGCGCCATTTGGTTTGTGTGAGTTATCTGATCTCTCCAGACACCCATCATGTGCAGACTCTGGGAAAACCACAGGGCACCTCTTGGGAAAATCACTCCTCTGCACATTAGAGTTGGATGGCTGATGTAAATATGTTTACACTTTCTAGCCTAACTTCAAGGAAATGTTATAGTGCTGAGTTATCTTGATATCTTCCTATCACTGGAACATACTGTTGGGCAATCTTCTCCTGGTGAGCTATACAATCTCTAGAAAGAAAGGAAAATCTATTGTGAATAAAAGCAGCCCAAAGATACACCAAGGCTAAAGATGGAGTAGATAATCCGCCTGGTGTATGACTGACTTTAAGAGTAAAAATTATTAGAAATGGATCCATAGCATACTTTACCAAAGGCATACAGACCACTGGGGACTGTCAGAACCCCAGAATGATTTTCTTACCTTCAGCTTGGACAGTGTAGTATAAAGGAAACTCTTAAGTTTATACTGAAAAGGCCTAGGACCTTAAGCCAGATCTGATGCTATAATGTTGATAAAAGCTCTTAACATTTAATTTACATGTAGTTCATCGACAGATATTCTTTTTTCTTTTTGATTGGATATTTTCTTTATTTATATTTCATATGTTTTCCCCTTTCCTGGCCCTGCCCCCCCCCCAGGCCCCAGAAAACCCCTATCCCATCCTCCCTCCCCCTGCCTCTATGATGGGGTTCCTCCACTCACACACCCATCTCCCTGCCCTCAGTTCCCCTACACTGGGGCATCTGTCGAGCCTTCATAAAACCAAGGATCTCTCATTCCATTGATGCCTGACAAGGCCATCCTCTGCAGCATATGCAGCTGGAGCCATGTGTACTCCTTTGTTGATGGCTTAGTCCCTGGGAGCTCTGGGGCTCTGGTTGGTTGATATTGTTGTTCTTCCTATGGGGTGGCAATCCCCTTCAGCTCCTTCAGTCCTTTAATTCCCTTATTGGGGACCCCGTGCTCAGTCCAATGGTTGGCTGTATTTGTAAGGCTCTGGCAGGGCCTCTCAGGAGAGAGCCATATCAGGTTTTCAGCATACACTTCTTGGCATCCACAATAGTGTCTACATTTGGTAACTGTATATGGGATGAATCCCCAGGTGGGACAGTCTCTGGGTGGCCTTTTCTTCAGTCTCTGCTCTACACTTTATCTCCATATTTGCTCCTGTGAGTATTTTGTTCTTCTAAGAAGCACCAAAGCACCCACACTTTGGTCTTCCTTCTTCTTGAGATTCATGTGATCTGTGAAATGTATCTTGGTTATTTGGAGCTTTTGGGCTAATATCCACTTATCAGTGAGTGCATACCATTTGTGCTCTTTTGTGATTGGGTTACCTCACTCAAGATGATATTTTCTAGTTCTATCCATTTGCCTGCAAATTTCATGAATTCATTATTTTTAATAGCTGGGTAGTACTCCATTGTGTAAATATACCATATTTTCTGTATCCATTCCTCTGTTGAAGGACATCTGGTTTCTTTCCAGCACCTGGCTATTATAAATAAGGCAGCTATGAACATAGTGGAGCATGTGTCCTTATTACATGTTGGAGAATCTTCTGGGTATATATATGCCCAGGAGTGGTGTCGCTGGGTCTTCTGGTAGTACTATGTCCAATTTTTTGAGGAACCACCAGACTGATTTCCAGAGCGGTTGTATCAGCTTACAATCCCACCAGCAATGGAGCAGTGTTCCTCTTTCTCCACATCCTCACCAGCATCTGCTGTCACCTAAGGTTTTGATCTTAGCCATTCTGAGTGCTGTGAGGTGGAATCTCAGGGTTATTTTGATTTGCATTTCCCTGATGACTAAAGATGTTGAACATTTCTTTAGGTGCTTCTTGGCCATTCGATATTCCTCAGTTGAAAATTCTTTGTTTAGTTCTGTACCCCATTTTTTAATAGTGTTATTTGATTTTCTGGAGTCTAACTTCTTGAGTTCTTTGTATATATTGGCTATTAGCCCTCTATCAGGTATAGGATTCATAAAGATCTTTTCCCAAGCTGTTGGCTGCCTTTTTGTCCTATTGACAGTGTCCTCTGCTTTACACAAATCTACAGATAATCTTATGTAACAATATATTTGCCTCACAGGTCTTCACTATAATGACAAAATACTAAACTAAATGAGAAACATTTGTTCTAATAGTAACCTGGTTGATAATAAGAGTTTCTAAATGGCAATGCCTTCTAGGCTGGGTACAGTTCTACATAGCACTGTTTCTTAGTGGGCTTTTAATAGGATGGTAGAGTTACTGATATTTAGATCCAATCTTTTAAAGGCGGATGCAAAAACAAATGATACACACTGTGCTGGCTAGTTTTTATGACAACTTAACATAAAGTAGGGTCATCTGCAAAGAAGGAATCTTAACTGAGAAAATGTCTCCATAGGACTGGCCTGTGTGCAGATCTGTAGGGCATCTTGGTTGATAACAGATGAGGGATAGCCCAACTCACTGTAGGTGAGCCACCCTAGGGCATATGGTGTTGGGTGCTCTAAGAACGCAGGCTGAGCAAGCTAGTATACAGCCTTTTCCATGGCCTCCCTCAGTTATGAAGTGTGTGTGACCTGAGACACGTAGTAGTGTTTTATTACAGCAATCAAAACGTTGACTAAGACATAGATCATATAAGATTGAGCACACATCTAAACTTGTGAACAGTCCATACCCTTAGATGAATAAACCTGAAAAACAATAGCTAGTTCAATGGTACCAACTTATTACCATGGCCCACCCTGGTTCTTGATTACAGCTGTCATGTTAAGCGTGTGTCTCTGGGGTCTGCTTGGTAATGACACTGACCTTCTCTGAGTGAGTGAACTGGCGCCAGTAGCTGTCATACATGCGCTTCGTGGTTCTCTCAGGGTAGCAGGTCACTGTCTTGATGTAAACCTTCAGGCTCCGTTCAAGTAACTGGTTAACTTCTCCATAGTCATAGTCATCATACCTGTGAGTGACAGCACTAAGGTGAAACCCAAGCTTCACTGCTCAGATGTTGCTATTCAATGATGTCATAAGCAAAGCTCATTACGTGAGCCATAAGGAAGCATTTACCGGGGGCCTGGTATCTCACACACCCTTCTCTGGAAGTCTGTAGTGAACAGAAAGGGGAAAAATCTGCTCCTAGTTTCATAGAGCTTAAACTCTATTAAGGTATAAAGAGAAAAAAAAAATCTACAAAGCAAACACATAGTTTGTAGGTGGTGATACTACTTAAAGAAAAATGCATTTGCAGCTGGGGAGGATAGGTCTGTGATTTTTAAACAGAGCAGGCAGGCGTTCTCTGAGAGAAGCACTTTAGGAAATACTAGAAGATAGCAAGTGAGCAAGAGTAAGGCGAGCCTGCAAAGGCTCCAGGTGGGTGTTCCAGATGGAAGGTGAAAATCTGAGTCTAACACCCCAATATGAGTCAGGTGACACTCCAGAAAAACAATCTTTAAAAATTAAAATTCAGAATACTCCAAAATTCAGAGCCATGCGATCATATTTAGGGTTTGAGGCATTTTTTGATTTTTCTTTTGCAGTGATGGAGACCAAATGCAGGCTGTGAACATAAAGGCAAGCGTTCCGGCTCCAGCTTCCAGATGCTTTTCAGGTTAGGAAGCTAACCCTGTAGTATTCTTTATATACCATGCTGCATTATGAGCTGATCTGCCAGGAACTCTATCTATCTATCTATCTATCTATCTATCTATCTATCTATCTATCTATCTATCATCTATCTATCATCTATCTATCTATCTATCTATCTATCTATCTATCATCTACCTACCTACCTACCTACCTACCTACCTACCTACCTATCACCTATCATCATTCACTTTCATGGCCATGTACCATGCATGTGTGGAAGTCAGAGGTCAAAGATCGGTGCTGTTCCTCAGATTCTGTCTGAATTTTTGAGATGGTATCTCTTGCTGGGACCTGGGGCTTACCAATTAGGTAAGTCTTGCTAGTCAGTGAGCCCTAGGAATCCTGTCCCTACCTCCCAAAGCTAGGATTATAGGTGTGTACTTACGTAGGTGCTGGGGACTGAACTCAGGTCCTACTGCTCACACGGCCAGTGTTTACCAACTGAGCCATCCTCCTAAGCCCCAGATTTATAACACTTTAAGTTAAAAAAAAAATCTCTAAGATAAACCAGGTAGCATTTACCTCGAAAAGGTGTAGCCCCAAACAGGCTATAAATCAAACAAATGTCCGAATATCCACTCAACTGTATAAAGTTGTCTGCACAGTGAACATACCTGATTCCAAACATACAGTGAACATAGTTAAACAAAGCTCTGCGCAGTGTGGTCGTGTCAACATCCTCATGGGTGGCCATTGTGTTGTAGGTGAGATTGTAGACCATTCGAAACTTCTCATCCAGGAGATGTCCAATGTCAGAGTAAAGCCTGTTCACCAGTGAGAACCCATGGTTTTCCCAGGTGTAGTCCTGGATGTAGGAAAACGTGTGCACTTACAAAATGGGCATTCTCTGTTAAACCCTATGTTTTTAACTTTTAGAATAAAATAAAACTATTACAGAAAGTTATTGGGAGGTATTTCTAGCTCATCTCTAGAACAGCAACCCTGACCACCTCCTCTGGACAGGCACTACAAACACTATACTTTATCTGAAAGGACCCAGAAGTTCTTGACTATTCCTACGTCACCAAACACAGCAAACTTACATGGGCATGAAGGAGTCTAAATTTAACTCCCCTTCCCATAGAGCTATTGTACTGTGGGAGGCTGGTCCGAAAGCACAAACTACTGACATAGTCCTATCTCAAAATGCCTTAGTATAAATGTCACCATACTGTTTCATTTTTTCCCTGCCCTTCCAAAAACAGCACAAGCATATGTAACTCTCCCGAATGATGCAGGCAAACTAAGCCAAGCATCCAGTTTCCTTGTGACTTCTAAGGGTGAATATGTTGAAACAATCATCTTCTTTCAGGACATCAAATAGGATGAGTTGAAGAGTTAAGATACAGCGCTTTGTAGAAATGCCTGCTGGCTCCTTTAGAGGACGCTTTATTTCTGTTTTAACAGTTCTCCCTTGGAAGAAAAGAACTGTCGAGTTTCTTTAAGTTAAAAGTGCTGTGTACCTGGGCTCGGAATGTTGGCAAATGTTCTTCTCCTCGCCTGGCAAAGTCTTCGTACCCAAAGCTTGGGTCTTCAATGTATCGAGAGACATCGGCTGTTACAATCACATCATCTTCAAAATCTAATGGACAATAAAGGCACTCAGGACATGTACAGCACTAAGACCAGGAGCCTGAGCCCCAGTGTTGACCACATGGCTTACTCACAGAATACCTACATACAATTTCCTTATCCGGTATTAGATATTGAGATTTAATTATAGTTATGTAGGTGAAAACCTCGACTATACTGAAATATTTAAACAACAGTAGAAAAGATCAACGTGTCTGATTTACTAATTTTGAAATAGAAGCTTACTCCTTGGTTTTTAGAGTGACGATATGTCTTTGTAATTACTTCCCTGATTTCAACCATTAATATTGATTAAACATGCTTTGTCTCTAGTCCACAAATGAACTTATCATTCTCAAAATAAAAAAGTAGTTCCTATGCAAGGAATAAGTTCTTTGTAAATAATTTAATTAATGCTAAATTAATTCAGTCTTTAATCAGTAATAAGTACTGGATAAAGTGAGCAAAAATACTATAGTATAATAAAAAATTGTAATTCTTATCTGGGTAAAACCAGTTTGACAAACAATTATTTAAATTTTTCTGAAAGAATATATATGAATACTCTAATAAGACCAAGTCTCCTGTTTAATGTTTAAGTTGTAGCCATCGACTGATGGGGCGGCATGGGAAGAGCTGGGGAGAGCAAGCTCCTATGTGACACAGTGAGTACATGCAGTGGACTCTAAGCCTGCATTGCTCAGGCAGAGAAGAAACTGACATCTGCTGAGTACTTCCTGCGTGCCAGGCGGGATGCTGTACGCACCCCAGCCACAGTTTCTTTGTTTCATTATAGTAAGAAGAAGAATCCACTTAAGAAATAGGGACCTGTCAGTCAGCCTTGATCTGAAGCTTTTCTTCTTCTTCTGCTTCTTTTTTTCTTTCTCAAGAGCTGGGCATCAATCCCAGGGCCCTGTGTATCCTAGGCAAGTACTCTACCCAGGAGCACAGTCCCCAGTGTCATGCAGTGCTTTTAACTGGTTTTCCTCTATGGGAAATTGTGGGATTATCTGGATCGCTACAGTGCAGGCTCCACTTGAGGTACCATGAGCACAGCTGTGGTAGTTTTGAAGCATTAGCTCCTAACTCAAAGAGGTCATGCTTGCTTCCATCCACCCCATCACACCACAAGCAAAATGACAGAACGTGTGAAAATTCATCACAGTCAGACAAGCCTACTAGTTTTGTGAGTGGCAAAGTAAAATCCAACTAAGATGTCTGTGGTACAGAACTGTCAAGTTTTCCTGTCCCTGTACCCCTGTGTCCCAGGATTCATTTGCAAATGCTGACACTGGACTTGACTGTCACAGTACTTCCTTTGCCTTTGATAACAGTTTTGTTTTGCTCATATATAATTTTAAAATTTTAATTTAAAAATAAATAGTAACTAACATATAAAAGTGTATCCCAGAAAAAAACCTTGTAACTTAGAAGCAGTAGTAGATAAGACCTGTTTTCTACGTAATCTGCCCATAAAGGGCTATATGGGGGTCCCTCCCTCAGTTACTTATATTTTACTACACTTGGGTCCCTCCAGTGTCCATGTGGGAAAGGCTGGACCGAAAGACCTGTAGGAGGTGGGGCCTCCTGTGAGATGTTTAGGTGGTTAAGGTTCCCTTAAAAGTTACTGCAGGATCTTGCTGTGTCTTCCTGGATTTGTGCTACCACAGGCACAAAGCAATGGGGCAGCCAATCGTAGGCTGATGTCTAATATGCCACCCAATCACATGGTGTTAGCTGTATGTCTCTGTATTTGTAAGACTCACAGGGAAATGATTGGTGCTATTCTTTCTAGAGTTATCTTGAAGAGTTAAAATTACTACTCAGGTGATCAACAACCTAGAACTAATGGCGATGTTAATATTTAACATCAAACATCAAATAAACAAATATTTAAGTTTGTACTAAAAGGAAACACCATTTTAGACTTCCTGGGCTTTTGTTGTTGTTGTTGTTTTGTTTTTTTGAGACAGGGTTTCTCTAGTATGTATGTTCCAGGGGTTCCAGTGTCCTCCTCTGACCTCCTCCAGTACCAGACACACACGCTATACATATAAACACCCAGACAAAACACTAATATACATAAAATAAATCTAAAAAATATCCTGAATCAGGATATAATTTTTAACGTTCAAGGTTTGTTAAAAATTCTTTTCAAAAATTCTTTTCAAATGTCTGTGTAAGGGTTCAAGGAGCCTACTTAGAGCCAGGCATGGTGGTACACACCTTTAATTCCATTATTTGGGATTAGAGGCAAATGTGGGATCTCTGAGTTTGATGCCAGCCTGGTCTACAGAGTGAACTCTAGGATGGCCAGGGCTACACGAGAAACCTTGTCTTGTAAAGGTGGGTGGGAGGGGAAGTCTCCTTGGAATCTAAATATATTTCTATTATTTCAAAACAACCTAAAGGAATAAAATATTTACATTTTTCAAGCTCCAGTGATCTAAAGAAACTGAAAAATTAACATTTAGAGTACATGGCTATTCATCCTAATAGCATCATGGCTTTTTCAAACCGCACCCTACCTGCATGGCTCCCTGCTGAGGGGTCAGCACACACCTGCAGAGCTCACCTGCTGCATGACTTGTTTTTACTTCCACTTGCTCTCCCTGGATTTTCCAACCAAAGGCTTTTGTTTAAGTCTGGGCTTTATTTAACTGTAATGCACACAATTCATTTAGTTTTGACGTAGCTCCTAGTGAGACACTGATAATGTCCCATAGTGTTCTCAAGCTTAGCACCACCTCCTGGTCCCTGCTGTTGTGCTGTTGGATACTGTGTAAAGGGGTTTGGTCTGCAGGCATGGCTGCGGTGGGTAGAGATCAGGGGCAGAGAGATGGCTCACAGTTAAGAGCACTGGCTGCTCTTGCAGAAGACTGGGGTTTGGTTCTCAGCACTTACACATGGCTCCCAACCACTTATTACTACAGTTCCAGGGGATTAATGCCCTCAATTGATCTCCATAGAGATCTACACAGGCATCTACATATATACACATGGGGAAATAGTCATACATATGAAATAAAATAAGTCTAAAATTTTATTTCAAATGCTCAACAGAATGACAAAGGGCAGGGTGCTCTTCCTGTAGCTCTGTGTTCGTTCCTTGGCACACAGCACACAGGAGAACAGCTCTCAGAAGGTAAGACTGACTGGTATAGTTTCAAGAGCAATGTGACTTAGATGGCATCTCTGAGGGGTTCACCTGTGTTTACATGTTGCTTAATAGGATTTACTATGTACTGCTTGGTGCCTTTAGACGAAAGAACTGGAATATCGCTTCTATTCCAAAATTCCTTAAGAGTACAAGAAAATGCATTTTCACATTTATTTATATAACTTTTTTGTATGTATGTGTATTGGTATGTGCATGCCATGAAGTATATGTGGAAGGTCAGAAAACTTGTGGGAGGAAGTTCTTGCCTTTTATAGTGTGGATCTCAGGGCCAAACTCAAACTGGTGTAGTGGCAAGTAACATTTTGCTGACCTCAGCAATTAACCACTTTAGCTATGTGTCCAGGACAGAGCAAGGACAAGCCTACAGATCAGTCTCAGAGGACTAGAGGTAGCCATGTGCCATGTAACAACACTTCAGGAAAGACTGAGTGCATGTATGGAGAAGGTTCCTCTCAATGATCCTGGGTCTAGGAAATCCTATGACACTCCAGCCAACGCATAGCAGTTTCAGGCATTTCACTTTTGCATCAACAGCTGATGGACAGTGTGCACCGCCAGCCACACAGCACATACCATAATGCAACACTAAGTCAGAGCTACAGGTTTATGTATTTGCTATCTATGCACAGCACTTATCCAGCATGTAACTGCACACTAGCATGCCACATGCTGTGGCCACGGCCACACACTGTTCCTCTTCAGAAGCCACAGCACCCAGTCTCTGTGGGGCACTGCATGGTGTTTGCACAACTGCAGGTTTCTGAGAATGGAGCCCACTGTTGGGGAGGCAGGAGCACACTCCTCTTTATGTGTCTGTATGGAAAATGCTAAAGGCGGTGCCTCACGTCTCTGAACAACTAACCAAGAGAAAGGACAAACACACCTGAGTGAGGAAACGCATGTAAAGTTTCTCCAGGGACCACAAAGAGACTTTCTTTCTTTTCCTTCTCAAAACGCGTGGTCATTTCTTCCCGAGTGGTCTCGTCATCTTCCCTGTCTTCCTGAAGCCTTTTCATCCTTTCCATTAAGGCTTCCAGCTCGCCTAGGGAATCCACAATCTGGGGGAACGGCAGACAGTGTTGGCGCCTGACACTACAAATACTCCCAGGAGCCCTCCCTCTGCAATGAGCGGAGCATGAACAGAGAACAGTTCATGAGACTTTGATCAAATGGTAGAACTGTAACTGGCAGGCATGTCTTAAACATGGCTATGGTGGGCAAGACAGAGCTAGAAAGTAGGTGACTCAGGGGCTAGGCACAGGGAAGAGGACCTGGGATGGGAAGCTATGGAATTGCTTTTTATACTGTGGTAACATCCTAAAATTTATTGTTGTCAGTATCATACAACGATTTGGTTATACCTGTTTGATGAGCAAATCGGGTCATAGGTTATTTACATTTTATTGAAGCTATTTTAAAAATATTCTGAAGCCGTGGTGGCATGCCTTTAATCCCAGCACTCGGGAGGCTGAGGCAGGCGGATTTCTCAGTTCAAGGCCAGCCTGGTTTACAAAGTGAGTTCCAGGACAGCCAGGGCTATACAGAGAAACCCTGTCTGGAAACCGCCTCCCCCCAAAAAAAAGAAAGAAAGAAAAGAAATCTGAATTTTTATTAATTCCATAGCAATTAGATGACATACTCAAATATTTTCAGATGTATTAGACTGCTTCAGTTATAAATATAAAGTGTATATATATACATATGTATGTGTGTAAAAACATAGAATTCTAGTGTTTGGTACATAGCAAGTTGTAATTTACTGAAAATTGAAGCAGTTTCAAACTTTCTCCTCTCTGCCTCCTTAGTTGCATGCACAGCAGCCCACAGATGGATGCACCACTTTGAGATCTGCTGCTCAAGGGTCTGGCATTTCAGCCCTCTTTTTATTATTTCTAGCAATATCATTTTGCTTAAGGTGCCAAGAAACATGTAAGAAATCCAAAGAAATCCAGTCAGATATACTATGAAGACTATGAAGTTACCTGGACAGTAACGATATTTAAAAGGACATTTCAGAAGAGAAAAATAAAGGTATTTTAATCATAAATTTCAGCATGATCTTTTCACCATCAGTGGGAACATGAACTCTATAAATATGGTGTCTCTATTTAAAAAAGAAAACTCGTCTCCCTGGTTATAATGTCTTTAAAGTTCACACGGAGACTACAAGTGGAGTGCCAGGAATCCCAGGATAGTAAGGACTTAAAAGTTTGGGATAGATGGCAAAGGTTTTGTACAATAACATCCTAGAATTAAAAAACCCCAAAAACCAAAAACCAAGTCAGCACTTTAGGTATCGATGAAACTTTGACAGTTCTAAAGGAACTTTGCAAGCACATATCCTATCTTGTCAAGTAAGCTCTCTCTAGGGAAACAGTTCAGAAAACCAACCCCAAAGTTGCTGCCCGCCAGGGAGGTGTTCTCGATGCTGTTGTCATTGGCCAGGTCACACACACAGAAGCTGCTCACAGAGATTAGTCTGAACCCATTGGCGATTCCTGGGTCTCTCTCTGGATTGATGCCACTACCAAAAACAAAGCTGGCCAAAGCGTGATAGTGAGCCAAGAGGACCACGGCGTGCACTAGCTCAGGCAGGGACCAATTATTTTCTCCAGTTTTGACAAGTTTCTGAAATGAGAACAGGAGCCAAAGTCAACATGGAAGCCATAGTATCACATGTTCACTTGTAAGCATAGCAAACTAAAATTTTTTGAAAATGCTTCACCCATTAAAGATGGACTTTGATCACATAATATAGTGTTCAAGCTACCAAAGCCTCACAACATAATTATGCTGTGGCACTGGCTATAACAAATACTGTATTATGCAACGATTCTTCTACTTCTAGAGCACTTCTAAAACACTATTTTAATAAGATGTTAAGAGAATCAAGAAACATTAAAGCGGAAAGGGACTTAGATAATTTCTAGTGAAGCAATTCATCTTCAGGCATTTTGGACACTGTCCCACAGTCACGTGAAAATCTAGTTTAACTGGGTAGCTTTGTGATTGCTTCTGGTAGAGACTGCTGCCTCCCCATGCTACAAGACAAACTATGACAATATCCCAGAATAAGAACTTGGGACATGTCAGTGTACTTTTTCCTATGCTATTTTATTTGTCCTATAGCTGAATGACAGAGCCAGAACTAAGCACATTAAAAACAACAATGCTTTGTGATGCCCAAGCTTGTCTGTCAACTTAACTGTCCCTAAAGTCAACTCTACAGCATGTCACTGTGCACCCACGGAGAGGTTTTCTTAATTGGACTACCTGAAGACGTATCTTAAAATTGGGCAGAGCATAGAAGAAAGCCAGCTGAGAAGTTCAAGGGTATGTATGTATCGCATCCTCCCTCTCTCTGCTCCTGAGGTGTAGATGTGGCAATCATTCAAGCGCCTGTGTTGACTTCCTAGCAATCACTAATGAACTGCAACTTAGAATTGCTTACAATAAATGCTTTCTCCCATAGCTGTTTTTTTGCAGGGTCACTTCCAAGGGTAAATTCCATGAACACATTCCTCAGAGACTCCTACCATCGGTTCAGTGTTCATTCACACGGGTAATGCTGTTCTTTTCTCTATTTAAAAAATACTCATCATCTTCATACAGCCACAGTTGTAGACATATACTTTTCCTCTGCTCAAATCTGTTACTTTGGCATTTTCATATTTTATGAGGTTATACTGTTATACTAACTGTAAAACACAGGCATAGTGTATACTGCACCTAACTGCCTCATTTCTTTTATTTATTTATTTTTTTTATTTAGGTATTTTCTTCATTTACATTTCAAATGCTATTCCAAAAGTCCCCCATACCGCCCCCCACTCCCCTACCCACCCACTCCCACTTCTTGGCCCTGGCGTTCCCCTGTACTAAGAACTGCCTCATTTCTGAATTGATATCGAACTGTTCATCCCTGGCTCCAACACCCCCACCCCCTGCTCCAGGTGTCTGTTACAATGAGTAGCCTCTGCATGCTATGGATTCTTTTAAACTCTAAGGTGGGTCTTCATCATCACCACTGCCTTTGACATGTGGGCTGGTCCTATCCTGCGCTGTCCTCTTTCCTCAGACAGTTTGAAGACCTGGGCGGATGATTTGTTCTTTCAACTTGACTTTTGCTAATTTGTACTACCTGATTTCCTTCCTTTCTCCTATCCCTCACTCCATCTCTTCTTAGGCTCAGGCTGGCCCGCCTTGTAATGTAGTCAAGAAGGACTTTGAACTGCTAGCCCTCCCAACTTCATTTCCAAGTGCTGGAATTAAGAAAGAGTGCCGTTGTGCCTGCCCTCCCAGTTGAATGTTGACTCTCCTTTTCATCCTGAGTGAAACACCTTACCCCTTGGTAACTGGCACCATCATGTTTAAGTCATAACCCTGTTTTCCGTGACACTCGTGCCAGAAGAACAAACCCATTTGTCACCATCCTTATTCCCTTCTTGGTCTCCCATGGCACAATCCTAAAGTGTACACAGAGATCAGTTTTCAGTTCCATGCTCTGACTGTCCTGCTGGTCGGCACCATTTGTAATCAATCTACCCTGTGTGATGAAATATACTCAGAGTAAGATTTGGCACAAGCCATCTTACACCATATGTACTTCCAACAGTAACAGTTGGGCCCAAGTCTACAGCATGTGTTCATAAAGACACTTATTAAATAAAATTTAGACACAATATACAGATGTAGTATAATGCTAATAAAATATACAAATACAGAAACTTAAAAAGAATGCAAATGCTTTGGAGCTTATTTCATGTCTTCTGTGGGGTAGCATAACTTAGTAGATCATGGCTTTCTAAAGGTAAAATACAGATTCTGTAATGGAGCCTTTTCTGGCTTATACCAGATAATCTGATTCTTTTTAGATCCCACCAATCACCATCCATATATCCCTACACTTTGGTTTCCTGTAGTTGATAGTTACTGTTTCAACATATATGACTGCAGGATCTTCTCTATGAAACTGCTCTGGGACAGCAAACAGCTCATCTCATTTTGAAAACTTTTCCTTATTCTTAGTCCTAGCTCAAACAGCAATTTTAAAAGAAAACTTCATATACCCACTGTGCCTCCCTGGCCTCTGCAAACACTTGCAATCGCATGCCCAGTGCACCAAGGCAGTGGTGGCACATCCCTTTAATCTCAGCACTTGGGAGGCAGACACAGGTGGTTCTCTGACTTCGAGGCCAGCCTAGTCTACATAGTGAGTTCTGGGCCAGCTAGGACTACACAAAGAAACTATCTTGAAAAACAAACAAAGAAACCCAAACCAAACATACAAAAGAGACCTCCAAAACAACACTTGTGATCCCAGGCTGCTTTTCCACAACTCATGGGTGGCTGCACTATATCCTCTTATGTCTCTCTGCCCCTGAAACCCAAGCACATGACCACACTATATCCTCTTATGTCTCTCTACCCCTGAAATCCAAGCATATTCAAGACTAGGTTTTAATCTTTCCAGCCCACCAAAGATTCTGGTACAAATAATTATGATATAAGAATAATTATCAACTAACACACCATGGAATCACAACACAGACCTAGAACAGTGCTGTGCTTCATAGTTCAAAGTCATCAATATCTAATGTTTAAACAAACAAACAAACAAACAAACAAAAAAGACACAAGCTGCTTGGTTAGAAACTGGGTAAAATATGTGGTGCACTAAGGTAATTTTTAAAGGGCATTTCTATGTATTAATACATATGCATTTATAAGTAACTACGTGTCTGACATAGAGACAAAAGCTCCTGCCGAATAGAGGGGCTACTGAGCATGGCTGGACAGAGCTGGCCTCTGAAAGGAACACCTGGCAAAGGGTCAAAGGGTCAAAGGGTCAAAGGTCATAGTCACAGCTCTATTTTTAATCTGGCTAGTAATTCCCATACTAGCTGGAAATCATTTTTTATTTGCAAAACCATCTCTTTATGAATCTTAAATTATGAACTGTTAAAACTAGCAAAGGGCCGGGCGTGGTGGCGCATGCCTTTAATCCCAGCACCCAGGAGGCAGAGACAGGCAGATTTCTGAGTTTGAGGCCAGCCTGGTCTACAGAGTGAGTTTTAGGACAGCCAGGACTATACAGAGAAACCCTGTCTCGAAAAAAACAAACAAACAAAAAAACCCAAACAAACAAACAAACAAACAAACACTAGCAAAGGAGTTGAACACATTATGGAATTTACTAACTAAAAAAGGGCACATATTACTGAAAATAGTAGCCAGAAGCCAGGCATCCATGATGCTAGTAGACTTGATCTATCAACTCCTTGATACCAACTTTCCTCACAGCACAAGTTCAGGCCAATGAGTGACTCCTTGAAGAGGGTGAGTTTTCATTTGCACTTAAATGAAACCCACCAATTTTCTAATTATCTTTTGTAAATGTAATATAGAATCTCTTATTTTTCAAGTTTCTATACATAGGTATCTAAAATTGAGTATATATATATACTCATATTCATATATATGTGCATATAACAATTAATGAAAAAAGAGGTTATGAATTTGAAAGAAAGGAAGGAGGTATATTGGAAGATTCAGATGGATGGGGGGGGGGAAGGGAGGAAGGTTGAAATTATAATCTCAAGAATAAAAATTAAAAGTATTATACAAAACAGAACCCCACAAACTCTCAAGCTTCAAGCTACCCCTCAGAACCTGTGTAGACCTCCCCAGTACCTGAATGTGCTCTTTTGTGATCAGCCAGGGCCGGTGTGCCAGCAGCTTGTTAATTTCATTAAGATTTCTCAGTCTTTGTGGTACATATTCCAAGCCATTCAGCCACTCAGCGATCCCTCCAGTCTTTAAAAATTCATCCACATGCATGTTTATTAGGTAGGAACACTGGTGTCTGGCTGCAGCCTGAAACACAGAAACAAGACTCCTGACAACAGTCATGAGCAGGTCTTTCCACAAATGGGTAGTCAGTACCTCCTTTCTCACAAGATTCTCCTTCTTCAAAAATGTTTACCAGATTGTTCCGGAAACTTCAGTGGATACAAGAGACTGATTTGCAGTTTTAAAGGCAAATATTTATACAAAACCAATGACTCCTCTTGAGTTGGTATAGATAGATCCTGAACTGGCCTCTCTACTTTTAGGAAACATACAGGCACCACATAAGTCTGCCCTGGAGAAGATACAGTATGTTCTATTTAAAATACAGGAACTCCCTAGTAATGTGCATCTTAACAATCCAGAACCCATGCTTATGGAGGAGCCACATCTGACATCAGAGACCTGCTCAGACATGGACATCACTGATCCTTCCTTATGCAGTCAACCTCATCTGGGTGCTGTCAATGGGACCATCATGTTAAGAACTTTTGCCCTCTCTTCTGTGGCTAGCTACTTTCTGTAAAATAATCCAGTTTTATTCTTTCAAATCTCTTTCTCAGTGCTCTGTCTCAGTGAGCAAGCACTCCCCATCTGCTTTCAGCTTGTCATTGAAAATGTCTGCTAAAAACACTGTATTCATCAAGTGCACATCACAACTTGGGCTGAGTCCAGAGCAGCTCTACTGGCTTGCGCAGCCAGGCTGCCATCTTTACATCTCCAAACACCCAGCCCCATGGGCTCCTGCCCTTATCC
This sequence comes from Mus musculus, assembly GCF_000001635.26. Lineage (NCBI taxonomy): Eukaryota > Metazoa > Chordata > Mammalia > Rodentia > Muridae > Mus > Mus musculus. The sequence continues at coordinate 14,309,518 of NC_000075.6, read as the reverse complement.
TTTTCCCTAGTAGCTGTCTAAGTAGAGCACAGCTCAGCTCTAACACCTCCATCACAGCCTCCTCTCTAGCCCTCTACTTGCAGCTAACTCTGACTAATTAGCCACCCTGTAACAAGAGCTACACTCAAAGTACTGTGATCTACTCATACTCAGTAGCTCTTCTCTCGTGAAGATCTGTCACTAATGACAACTAGTATTTTTCTTCTATCCCACCCCAGGGACTGCCTTCATGGATAAGATGACTAAGAAGACATCACGAGTAGCTTATGCAGAAGAAGACCCTAAGAACAACAGAAAAACTGGTTGGGGATTATTCTGGACTCACTAGGCATCTTTAATCAGAAAAACTTAGTATGAAAATTGATTCTTTTGGAGGTTAAAGGCGAGACACTCAGCATATAAAGTAGCTTAAAGCACTCTTAATGTACCCACAGGATACCAGAGGTTTCTTTACTTATGGCTCCTGTAACTACACTCAGCTTTACACACATGCACACACTCACTTATACATATATATGTACATATATTAATATGTATATATATGCACACATAACATCTCTCTATACGTATGCACATTCACACACATATGCACAAACATGCACACACATATACCTCTCCTACATACACACAAGCATATATGCATACTCACCTCACACATACCCACACAAACACCCTATACATACTCATACACACACACACACACACACACACACACACACACACACACACTCCACAAAACACATACATCTCTAATGCACATCCTTACTCAGACCCTCTCCTAAAGACACACCTTAGAAGGGACACAGAATATGTGGAAGCTAGCTCATGACAGCAGGGAATAATGGGAAGTAAGCACCTACCATGATGGCAATGTAGTGCCTGTCTGGGAGGGGAAGGGGGCCGTCCATACGCAGCATGTAGAACTGGCTCCGCAAGAAAGATTCCAGGTACTGAGTGTGCAAGCTCATCACCTGTGTGATGTTGTCCAGGCGACCGGATGTAGAGTACTCTTCCACAAGAAAGTTTGTTCGTTCATCCGCCGTATTTGCTTGGACAACCTTACAACCAAGAAGCAAAGAATGCAGTGAACGCTGTGATGTAAGACAGCTTTGGTTTACATGGACTCTGCCTGTACTGAAGAAATACATATTCATTTGATGCTAACAGATACTGCAATTATGCAGTTGCTCATACTAGAAGCAGACATTTAAAAAGAGAAAGTACCATTCAGTTTTGGCTTTGGTACCACAATTTATTAAACAACAAATGTTAAGTTATCAAACATTAAACACGCAGCTATGAAGCCGAGGAAAGAAGCCTCCATCTGTCTTTGTAGCGAGCATGCAGACTTCAGAGCTGGCTTGCTTGGCCATTGTCACACAAGTGTGTAGAGAGGAGAATCCGGCAGCACTGGGTCACGAGCATTAGCAGGCCACTCTCATCAAATGACAACATTAATTGCATTATTTTTGACAAATATCTGATTCTTTGTTGTTTCTGCTAGTCAACATTTTAAGAAAGTTTTATGAAATCTTTTTAGAGATATAGGAATATATGGTGACTTGTGATGAAAATTAATAATGACACAAGATCCTGCTGTTGCAAGTTTAAGCCTACCATAGTAATTACTAAAAATAAGGCATGAAAACTGGACTTACATCCTTCATCTAGGGACCAAAGAACGTTCTCAAAATAGAAAAAAACAACATCTAGTCTTATACACCATGCCAGCTTGGCATTACACAAGTTGGTGGGTCGGTGTGAGGACACTGTTAACACCTGTGGGAAGGAAGAGCCAGCTCTGCAGGAATGGATGGACAGGAAGCATGACCCCATCGCTGGCTTCTGTCTCCCTCGCACTTTAGAGTTTACTTCGGGATGGAGGATGAACATGCCCCTCAGCTCAGAGATAAGGAAGCAGATTCTGGATTTAGCTCAACTTGGTGCATCTAGTTAATAGCAAACTGGTTTTGACAGATCTCATGAAGTCCAAAGGTTTGGTCCTTTAAAGACTGACACTGTAGTTGGGAAACTCCTCAGAGCTGGCTTCCTAGTTCCTGTTACCCCAGGGAAGTATAAATTATACAAAGGAACTGTTTGTGTAGAAAGACTTAATCTTAAATGGAGTGTGTCTGAAAGTGAGAAATGCTAGTTATCCTGGCTTAAAAACAAAAGGAAACTTCACCTCAGTTCATTATCGGACTCTGAGCACTTTCATTTGGTCCATCTCCCTGTTCTGTCAACCATGGGGACTGAGCTGATAGGTGAAAAACAACAGGGATCCAGGCCCAAATATAATTAGGGCTAGAGTTCTTTCCTATGTTTGATTTGCTTTCTCCAGATGTTTCTTAGTTCTCACAAGACTTTCACAAAACGTTACTAGATTCATATGCTGCATTAGATCCTAAAAAATTAGATTATCTTCAGATACATGCTACAAAAATGACTCAGGAGGCCACTCATATGTTAGGCCATCATCCTGCAAGTGCAACCATGAGCCACAAGGCAAAGAGGCACGTGCAATATAGTGCCTCTTGTACACTACACTGCCACATCTGACCTCTGGAGACACATCACTTTCACTTGAGTTCTAGTTCAATGCAAAGGCCACTAAATCAGGGACAGGAAAGTGAAGCAAGGCTCCTAGTTATTTAAGATAAAAATGTCTGTGCACACACAGAGAGCGCACCTATGAGACAACTGCATCCGTGTGCCCCAGGCACTCCTTAAGCAGACAAGTATGTCCTTAACAGTGGTCCTCAGCCTGGTGACAGCTAAGGGGCATGTAGGAATGCATACAGACCCCATGCCTCAAGATATACACCAACAAAGCAAGCAAAAACCTTACTGTGCCACTGTCAACCTTCATACCTGGCAGTTAACATCTTGTTACCAAATCCTTACCAAAGATGCACAATTGTTGTATTGGAGCGTTTGTGGGATCCTGTCAATCAAATGTGTAAATGAGAAGAGTAACTACCAGTAATGAAAGCACTGTCTACTGTCCTTTAAAGGTGTAGTTGCAAACTCATGTTTTACTTCAAAATACTGTTTATCCCAATTATGTGATTTAAGTTCTGTGAAATGCTGGTCTCTTTAAACCTTAAAAACCTTTAGACTGTCTTAATGAATCTGAAAAAACATGACTAACAACACACTAAAGAGCAAAGCACACCTACTTTTAAATGGAAAAATAGATGCAGCTTTAGAGTTAGTTTTTGACTAGATAATGTATTAAAAACAAATGGCCATACTTCCTTCTCTGGAATAAAGGCACTTGGTCCTCTTGTCAGGGGTTGAGACACTCGGATTCTTTTGTCCTGTTTGTAAAAGAAAAGTTCAATGTGTTAAGATGACTTACCAAGAAAATTTAAATTGGTAGATATTTTCAGCCAACGTAGTAAAATAAATAAGTCAATATAATTATGTAAAACTCAAAGAAGTCTGGGGTTCAGATCAAAGAAAACCCAGAGCAGCACCAGTTGTGTTTATGTGAGCTAAAGGGACAGGCCTCTACACCTCATTGATGGGGGAAAACTCAGTTATTTACTACAAGGCCTTAGCTCACACTTTACATGAGGGAAAGCCCTTAACCTTCACAATCAATTCATACCTGTTGGTACACTGCTACAGTAGGAAATTGTTGAGGAATACTAATATTTTTGTTCATACTAAGTCTCTCTATATAAATTATGAAATTGTTAATGAGATTGCTTCCTTCTCCATGGGTGAGGTTAGGTCAGAAATAGACCAAACAGGCCCCTTGAACTCCTTAGCCAGGAAAAGAGATGCAGGAAAATGGCCACTTGATCTTCTCAGATAAAAGTAACACTCTGAGTTAAGAATCAGTTCTCTGATGCCACAAGATGACACTTTGGACAGCAGCATGGTTATAGACTCAATAGGAATATTAAGGATATTATATAATAAAATAATAAGAAAAATATTAGAGACCTTGTGGCTACTAGAAAAGCTTGGTTTAAAAGCTTTAGATGCCTCAAAATCTCCTGAGGAAACTTCTTTTTTATTATTATTAGATATTTTCTTTATTTACATTTCAAATTTTATCCCCTTTCCTCATTTCCCCTCCGAAAATCCCCCATCCCATCCCCCCGCCCCCTGCCCACTAACCCACCCACTCCTGCTTCCCTGCCCTGGCATTCCCCTACACTGGGGCATCGAGCCTTCACAAGACCAAGGGCCTCTCCTCTCACTGATGTCCCACAAGGCCATCCTCTGCTACATGTGCAGCTGGAGCCTTGAGTCCCTCCATGTGTATTCTTTGGTTGGTGGTTTAGTCCCTGGGAGCTCTGGGGTACTGGTTGGTTCATATTGCTGTTCCTCCTATGGGCTGCAGACCCCTTCAGCTCCTTGGGTCCTTTCTCTAGCTCTGAGGAAACTTCTAAGGTAAGAACGTAACTCGGGTGGTTCCTTGTCTCAAAGTGACAAAGTCTTCTCTCTATGATCCAGTCTCTTGGCTACAGCCTATGCTAAGACCCCAACAATCAAACAGAAGCTGATTGGTAGCCCGTGGAAGGGATTGGCTACCCACTGGTATACCCATGGATTCCTGGGTATATAAGTTCTGTCCAAACCAAGTTAGACTAATTAGCACACGTTAATAATTTCCCAGGACTATACAGTAGCTACGTGAACACGATGCAATCAGAGAGCCAAGAGAAACAAAATGCTGCTCGAATGCAGAGGCGAGAGGGAACAAAAGGAAAGCCCAGGGTGGGTGTCAACAGAGAAGCCCGAGGCGTTGCTATGGAGTCCTGGAAAAAGTAGAGCTGAAGCATGGTCATTGAAATTCATTCTTTTCCTTCCTCTCTCCCCTTGGTAGTGGGCAACTTTAGTCTTTTTTGTCCTTTACAAATCAAAGAGCCTACCAAAAACAAAATAGTTATTTAAATCCTTTAAGTCCTGTACTTCATTAGGAAGCAGTTTTACAACAAATTGGCAAAAGTAGGCAGTTGGGTATTCAACAATGATTTATTTGAGAGCCTAATTGAATATTGTGATAGACCATGTAGAGGGGTAAGAAAACAGACACAGCCCCAACCCTTCTGAGTCTGGCACACACTCTCCATCAGCTGTCAGTGTTCTAGCAACATGTATGCATCACACGACACTTTAAACTGTTTAAGTTTCCAAACAAGTAACACATCTAGATGACAAAATGATGACAAATCACCCTCAATTGACTGCCCGAGTACACTGGAGGGTGGCATGTGAACTGGAGTCATTCAGAATTTCTCATACTGGGATTTCTTGTCTACATCAACTGTAGTCTATCTAGAAAATGGATTCAGAATAGGAGATCTATATTCTCTTAGTTCCACCTGCCAATGACAACAAATGAAATGATAAGACAATCGTGGTAGTGCACACCTGCAATCCCAGCACTTAGCAGGATCAGACAGGGAGATCATGAGTTTGAGACTAGACTGGGCTACACGGCCATCTTGTCTCTAAATACATAAAAGTAAGGATAAAAAAACAAAAACAAAAACAAACAAACAAACAAAAAACCCAAAACGCACCCTACTGTCTGTAGAACTTCGTGGTGAACTAGTTATCCAGGAACAGCAACTTGCTGGAAATCTAATCACTTCAAATAAACGATCATCTAAGAGGCTGATTACAAAGGGGACAATCAAGTCTGAAGAAAAACAAATGTAACTATGGAGACAAGTGAATACTACAAAATAAGAAAATACACAAAATGCAGAAAAAATGTAGGGGAATAAAATCCACACCCTCTTATGTGGAAGCATACAAGGAATTTCTGGAGACAGACTGAGGTACTACTGTTATACTTGATAAAAATCCCAAGTTAACACATTAATCAACTTAATTCACCTTTACAGTTTGAAACTGCTACTTTCCTTAGAAAATTACATGCTGGAACAGCCAACATTTCAATATAAAATGTGTTTTCATTGTAACACAACTGCAGGTTCTTGCTAGCATCGATCCTCTAGTTTTTAAGCAGCTACTAAGAAGGCAGATATACACAGCTAAGTACATCACTTGCCCCACACTGGTGGGCACACACACTCTGTGGCCAGGACAAGAGTGTTCCCAGCCATCAGCTATCTAGCTAGCTGTTCCAAGCGCAGGGATGTGCATTTCGGTTATGACTGATACTGGTGGGAACCTAATGTATGACAAGAGGCCTGTGCCACAGCTCCTGAGCTTTAGAATAGTTTCTGCAGCAAGATGACTTCCTGGGGTTTAAACTATAATTAGCCTTTAAAGAGTTGCAAACTGCTACAGAAGAGCAGAAATGCTCATTTTCACCCCACTGATTTCAAAAGGATAATGTGCTTGGGTTCTTTTACTTTATGTTTATTTGAGAAAAGAGATGAGGACCAGAGCTGTGTTTGCCACGTTATTCTGGGGGTGGCACTGCTTCTGGGCCATCAAGAGGAAAATGGCAGAACTCTGGTGAGAGCCCAGGAGAACGGTGGAACAGACTGACTTGAGAGCACCATTTGTTCAGTAAATTGAACCAAGAGCTAACACCATCTTATTTTGTCTCCCCCCCCCTCTCATACACACACAAACACACACACACACACACACACACACACACACTCAGGAGTACATATTATACACTATATTGCTATTACACATATGTAGTATATAAAAATGTGTATATGTACAAATATACTGTCATGGTTTGTATATGCTTGGCCCAGGGAGTGGCACTATTTAGAGGTGTGGCCTTGTTGGAGTAAGTGTGGCTTTGTAGGAGTAAGTGTGCCACTGTGGGGGTGGGTTTTAAGACCCTCATCCTAGCTGCCTGGAAGCCAGTTTTCTCCTGTTTGCCTTCAGAACAAGATGTAGACCTCTCAGCATCTCCTGCTCCATGTCTGCCTGGATGCTGCCATGCTCCTACCTTGATAATAATGGACTGAACCTCTGAACCTGTAAGCCAGTCCTAACTAAATGTTGCCCTTATAAGAGTTGCTTTAGTCATGATGTCTGTTCACAGCAGTAAAACCAAAACATATACGTACACATATACTGTATATATCTATGCACGGTTTTGTTTTGAGACAGGTCCTTTTATGCTATGTAGCTCTGACCAGCCTGGAACGCAATCGTGCAGAGCAAGCTGGATCTTAGCAACTTTCCAGCCTCTTACCTCTCTTGGATTACAAGTGTGCGTCATCACATCCTCCCTCAGGTACACTCTCTAACTACATTTCAAATCACCATCCTGTCCTGCTTCTGCATGAGGCATTCGTTCTGGTGTTTCTCTGCGATATTAAATGGCTGTTGTATACATTTCTAAAAAGCTGAAAACCAATTTAAAACCGGTCAAGGCAGATCTTCAATTTTACTATGAGCTCATTTCACTCTGAAAAAAAATTTACCAGCCACCTTTTAATCACTGTATGTTTAAAGGCATTGGTTCTCAACCTGTAGGTTGCAACCCCTTCGGGGGTCAAAAGACCCTTTCATGGGGGCTTCCTGAGACCATCGGAAAACACAGATATTTACATTATGATTTATAACAGTAGCGATCTTACAGTAATGATGTAGCAACAAAAATAATTTTGTGGCTGGGGTCACCACAACATGAGGAACTGTATTAAAGCGTCACAGCATCAGGAGGGTTGAGAACCACTGATATAAGGTATAACCAAACATAGGAGAAATAAGAAACCACAATGTCCCAAGAGATTTCCTTTAAACTCTAAGGTAGAGTCGTAAACAAGCTGTAATATCTTCCACTTTTCTTCGGCTTTTTCTTGGAAACTTGAAATACCTTAGGACCAGGTTCTTATTTCCTTACTGATAACCATTCTAAAAAGCCTAACCTCAGTTGTCCCAGATGATAGACACTGGTCATATTTGACCAAATTTAAATAAGTTTAAGCTTGGTGCAAAATGAGACACTGAAGCTTCCTTCTGCCCATTTTCTCCAATGGGAGGAAAAAGGCTACACAAACATGGAAACCCAGGTTATTCTATATATTAAAAATAACCTGCAGCTGTACTAAATTCAAGCGCTTTTTTATATTCATTATTTATTTATATGTGTGACAGGTACCTATGCCATGGAGTAGAGGTACTTGGGAATCAGTTCTTACCCACCACCTGAGTCCTGAAGATATCAACTTAGGTTGTCAGACTTTGTCGCAAGCACTTTACTGTGTGAGACATCTCATCGAGCCAGATGTACTAATTCTGAGGGGGAAATGTCCTAGGTCCTTTTTTTTTTTAATTACATGTGATAAAACTAATGATTTATTCTTGGAATTTCAAGTCTTTTAGCACCCCAGTAAATTTTACTATGGCCTTTACATCAATCTGATTTAGCTTTTGTAAAAGACACAGGAAAGAAGCAGCCTGGAGTTTTCCTTAGCTAGACAGCCCAGCACAGCAGTCACCAGTCACACTGGCTGCTGGAGTTTAGTTACTAATACTAAGTAACAGATTTAAAGACTCAACGGCCTACTGTATGCCCAGGATTCAAAAGCAATGTGGCAAGTTTCCAAGTCGTGTGACTCCAGACCGCTCCATTGCCGTCAAAGATCGCAAAGTAAAGTAAGGCAGCACTTCACTTCACAGCACTGGCCTGGTTCTGGGACAAGGGAGAGTTTGCAAGTGTCTGTTTTTACAGGGATGAACCCAGCACAACATGTTCAAGTAGAGAAACAAGTAAATGAATAAATCAGATGTAATTGTGGAAACGCATACAACCAAGAAATTAACTAGGTAGAAAAGACGGGAGACGCCACTCCTTAGACTTCATTTGAGAACTCTGAAAACCCTGAAAACGAAGGGGAAATGAGTGGAGGAGTGAAATGCTCCAAACAGCAGGACTCTAACTTGTGGCTTGTTCTCAAATGTTTTAGACAACAGTCAAAATGGACTTAATTCACATTTCATTCACAAAGATCATTTCTTTCAAGACAATTGACTGGTCATTTCAATCAAGAAAAAACTGTCCATAAAATAGGTGCTCTACTTCACGTCCACCAGCTTTATCAGACGCATGACAACAGTGCTGCCGGTCTCCTGTGGACAGTGCTGCAGAAGGACCTCCTAGACAGGAATCAGCTGAGAGTATTCCCAGTAAGCAATCACCTGCTGGCAAGGAAAACCCTGAAAGGTTAAAGCTAAGATAAATTTAGAAAAGTAGTTATTTTGACACTTAAGAGCTAAGCACTTTACCAGATCACTGTATATAAGTTAATCTCAAAAGACACTTGCAAGTTAGAAACTCTGAAAATCATGAGTCTTTAAAATTAATCAGAAAATTACTTGCCCCTAAAAAGCTGCCAACAAGAACTCATTGCTACATTCTAAGTTACTAAAAGCTTTAAATGATTAAATTATTTTTTTACTTATTTTTTCTTCAGTTTGTGTCATTAGAAAATGCAAAAGCAAAAATGTGCACTTCTGCCCACTCAGCAGAGTTGTTCCAGCACTCCTTCCACTGAGAATAGGAATAGCAACATGTGTGATTGATTTTATAAACACACTGTGGTTTTTTAAGCACCATCTGCTTAATGTATAAAACCATACTAGCAAAGAGAAATCTAACCCTACAGTATTTAAAGATAGCCTCAGATGACTGTTTAACAGTTTCAACATACAACAAGACAACATCTGAATGTTGAGACATGTGCCCTAGGCAAACTGTCCTGTTGTGAATAGAAGAAATCTGGCTGGACCTGATGATGTGAACAGTGTTATTTCAGTTGTTGTCTGTCCTTGCACAGACCATATATGCTCCATCTCAGCAGAATCACTGCAGAAAGATCAGGGCTGGACCACTCACACTATGCTTGGAAGTAATGCAGATGCTCTCTGTTTGGTTCCTTGGTAGGTAATTTCAGCTATATGATTTTGGCAGATACTAGTGCATTGTATATTTCAAAAGAAAAGGTCAAATAGAGAGAAACAGATAGGAACTGCTTTAAAATCTCAACCCAGGGCTAGGGAGACGACTTAGTGGTTAAAGCACTTGGCACACAAATGCCATTGCCTATTCTCAGTGCGTAACTCATTACCTACTCTCAGTGTGTAATTCTTCCTACTATTTTGAGAAGAAAATAAAATAGACTTTTACCAAGGAATCCCTCTCCCAGGTGTGTACTTGCATTTGTAATATTATAATGTTGAGATTCACAGTCTAATGAGGATGGCATCAGACATGACCTCTCTCCTCTTAACTCTGATCTTGTGTTCCCAGGAAGTACAGAGCATCTGGAGCTGGCCAGGGCACTGTGCTGGAAGTTCACAGATAATGCTAAAGAGCATCCAAGCTCTCCTCCTTGTAGGAATGACATCTTGCTCTAAAAACCTCAGAAGCATACCACTTGCAACTGAGCTACAGAGGCTGTGGTGATTTGAATATGAATGCGCCCCATAAGCTCATCATTTGGATGAGTTGCCATGGTCATGGTGTCTCTTTACAGCAATAGAACATTGACAAAGACAGAAGTTGGTACAAGTGATCAGGGTATTGCTGTGACAGGCTTGACCATGGTGCTCATTGGTAAAATGTGGACTTCGGGACTTTGTATTAGGAAAATAGTGGAATGCCTTAAATTGGGACTTAATGGGCCATGCAACCAGGGTCATGGAAGACAGTGCTGGTGACAATTTGAACTGTGGGGTCCCAGCTCATGAAGTTTCATGTGGCCTACAGTATTTTGGAGAATGAGACTGCTTTCTGCCCTTCTCTGAAAAATCTGCCTGAGGCTAAATTGAAGAGTTTTGGATTAATAACACTGGCAGAGGAGGTTCCAAGGCCACTTAGTATGAATTCTGTCATGCAGTTATTAGTGACTATCCTCATGCAGATCTACAATAAAAACAAGTAAGGAAAAATACAAAGCATACAGTTGGAGGAGAAAGGGGGCACCAGGATGTGCTGGAGTTAAGTCTAGCAGTGTTCAAGGAGATAAAAATTTAAAGGAAAGGGTGGTGCTAAATAGAATAAAAGGAGTAATGGCCTCCGGGCAAGACCTCACCCTGCTAGGCTTCCAACTTGTGACAAGGAATTAAAGTGAAGCTTAAGCAGTGACAGAAAACATCAAAAAACAGAAAGTGACAAGAATGTATTTGAGCAAGGGGCCAAGTTCCACCCCAGTAAGAAGAACTTGGCAGCTTCGGCCACATGGTTCTGCCCTTACAGTCAAGGATGTAAGAAAGGGGTTTCGGAGTTTCCCTCCACAACTAAGGAAAGCTGCTGTGGGCAGACATATGTCAGGGAAGTCCTGCATGGAGGCCCAGAGAGAGGTCACTGAAAGAAGCTGTGAAGGTGAAGCCTAGATTTTGTTGGAGATCCCAGGATGTTAGAGATTTCAGAATCATGGGATAGATACCTGCTGAGGAAAGCTGCTAACAGGGTGTAGAACCAGCCCGAGAGAGAAAAGTGTCAGCAAATCTGAAAGGTTTTGGAGATCTGAAGATTGACATCAGACGTAGAGATGCTGAGTTTAGAGTTTGCCTAGCTGGTTTTTTGTGTTGCCTTGGTCCAGTATTTCTTCATTATGATCCCTTTTACAATCATTGATTATATATATATATATACACACACACACATATATATATATATATATATACACACACATATATATATATATATATATATATATATATAGCCATTGTGTGTTGGAAACTTGTAATCTGCTTTTTGATTCTGACATTACCGGAGGCTACAAGTAACAGATTGCCTTGAGTCTCAGAAGAGACTTTGAACTTTTAAATCAGTGTTGAGATTGTTATAGACTATGGCGTCTTCTGAAGCTGGATTGAATGTTGTTTTGCACTATAATATGGCTACAAGCCTATGGGGGCTGGGGAGTGGAATGTGATGGTTGACTAAGAAACGGCCCCCATAGGCTCATACATTTGAATGCTTAGTCATCAGGGAATGGCACTACTTAGGATGATGTACATTTGGATCAAGAACTCTCATGTCTGCCTGGGCGCCACCATGCTGATAATGTACCAATCCTGAAACTGTAAGCCCCAATGAAATGCTTTCCTTTATAAGAGTTGCTGTGGTCATGGTGTGTCTTCACGGCAACAGAACACTAAAACAGAAGCCAAGTCTATCACGTATATCCTGGCTACGTTCCAACTCTGAGGCCATGAAAGCTTTATCACAAGGATCCTGTTACAGGGACAAAATTGAACCTGCTTTAACTGTATATACAGATTTCAATTCTTAAGTGGAAATCTTAAACGTATACTCAAGAACACTGCATTCATCAACTATATCACAATTTCTTTACCTCCACTCTCCCTATGCCACCAGTCCCCTGGTAGACCAGGCTAGTACTCTGCTCATCTCTAAGCACTGGTATATGACAAAAATTAGAGGAACTCCTTGTTGTGAATCAACTCATAGATCCCTAGCAGTCCTTATCCCAGGACTGAAAGGATAGAGCTGTTTGAAGAATCAAAACAAAGCCACCGACTAAATTGAGGCTAATAAACTTCATGCACACTGAAGTGAGCTGTAGCTAAATGTGCTCTCCCGAGTCTAGCAACTACAGCCCTTATATCCCACTCATACATAGAACAGAACTGGGGTATGGTGGTACATACCTGTAATCCCACCTATCAGTGGCTGAGCAGGAGGACTGCTCTAAGTTCAAGGCCAACATAGGCTACATAGTTAGTCCCAGATTCAGTAAGTATTTCTAGTTACAGGGTCATTCTTAACAATGGTTCTGCTTGAAAATGAAATGCAGTTAGTAGACATTGTACTTGAGCTTAACTAATGGCCAATATCCATTATTCTTATTAAAAACTACTCTGCTTTCCCCTCATTAGCTATCCATACACTGTTCACTAAGTGACACTAGATAGTCAACATTTTTAAAAAATACAGACTTTTATATGACTTTGCCCAACTGGAGGCTAACATTAAGGATCTGTGCAAACTTGAGTTAGAGTGAGGCTAAGTAGTAGAATAGTCATCACACTGTTGGTTTAAAGTGTTTTGAACTTACTATGGGCCTGTTGGAAGGTAGCCCAAAGGTCAGGAAATGCCTGCCACAACTCTGGACCAAAGCTTCTGAACAGACCGACTCCCTGATGGTACATTTGGAGTGATAGAAACATCCAAAGGTAAAAATATTAAGTCAAACACTGGGCCAGATCTCCTTTAGACTTCAGAATGAGCACTGCAGTATTTAGTTACTGAGAGTAGAACTAAGCCCAGAATCACTCTGGTGCTGAGAGTCACAGGAGGTGACTTCCTTCCCACAGTATGTGAGAAGCCACAGGTTAGCACCAGTAAGCCTCGCCTGTACACTAGAGAGCCAGTAGGCAGATTGCAGAGGGTGCTGCTCACCTCTACTTGAGACAGTATTTCCTGAGCTTCCGTGTCTCCTCTCTCTATTCTGTACTGTCTGCCCCACTCTTCCTTCCAGATCCATCGAAACACCAGCACTGTGGGGCTCAAGCCTTCAAGCTCTTCTACGAATGCAGATCTATTTGTAGGAGTCACAATGGCGCTGTTTCCCTTCCCCATAGACATGAGGTAAATCACGATCTTGTCCCTGCTTTCTAACTGTATAGGATCATCAGCAGCAACCCCAGCATCACAGCACAAGAACAAGTTGCTCATTAATTTACTGGGTTTGAATTACAGTGGGAGTTGGCCGGCCTGAGGAGTTTCCAGTCCCCTTCTCTTCCTTGTATTAATGTAAGCGCTTGAGGAAGCTGACATTCTGGAAACATCAGTAACTTAAGCTGATAAATGAAATGCAGGGCTGTGCATCAGCTTACTAGTCTCCATGTACCATTTAGATCCTCATTCACTTACTTGCTTACATTGAAACAATCAGGGCCTGCAGTGTGCCATAAATTGCCCTAAGTTCATAGAGATCAGTAAAAGTCTGCATGCTATGACACCGACTTGGATAGGAAACTCTCCTTTTAAGCCTTTAGTATTCAGAGATGAAGGATGCAAAGATACTTGTTGAATATGCTACTAAAGTTTTTGGCTAAAGTCCAAGAAAATATGGAGAGAACTTATATATGTCTTTGTACCTGTGATAATGCAAGCCGGTGACAGCCACGTAACTCCCTGTTTCCCTATTAACACATAGACAATGTACTGTCCTACTGCTAATTATAAGTCTGGTTTCACAGAATATTAGGAAGGCCTGACTTCTACAAAAAGACAGCGAGGCTTCCATAACAATAAAAACTTACCTTAAATCTTAAAAAGCTTTCCCTATTAAAATCATATTCCAATTAGATAAGAGAACTTAAAATTGGGAGTTTGAGAAAACAAAATTCCCATAAGCGATGATTAGAGCTACAGAGCATTCTAGTATGCAGTAAATGCTCAGGTGCCAACTAGGCCTTCTGAAGAAACACACAAACAAAAGCAGCAGTCTTGGCATGGGGAGCTCGAGTTCTGAATCAAGCATCTACGAGCAGCTCAAGGAGACAAAGCCAAACAGCTTTTGTTACTCTAGTGGGAACAGCACAATTTTCAGGTTTTTATTTATTTGTTTTTAACAACACAGACCACTTAGCTTAAAGAAATCAGGGTACCAAACTAAGCACATTTGATCCACATAGATTCACAAAATGTGTAAGCATTTAGTTAATAAAAACCAGTCATCCTTTATACCCAGAATTGTCAGATGCAGCAAGAACTCATCTTCACTTAATCTGAAAAAGTCATTTTACAGAGTCCTGGGAATACAACTACACAAGTTCCTAAGATGCCTGACTTTACAGCAAATCGCGTTAAACTTTGGGTTTATTTATTTATTTTTTTACTAGCTTTAAGGAAACATCTCTTAATTTTTGTCTGGAACAGAAATGAACACAGCCCATACACTAAATGCCCATGGACTTCATCTCTGTTCAAGTTTGTTAATTCCTCTGATAGCAGACTCCAAGACTGTCCTAATTTGATGTGAGGAAACTCACAATGGGTTGGAATCTGAGTTTAAACCGGAACCGAGCCCAAGGAGATGACGTAGTAGGAAGTGCTTACCTGACACAACATGACAACTTGAGTGCAAGTTGTCCTCTGGTCTCCACATGCGCACACACTAAAATAAGCTCCTTTAAAACACTGCTCATAACCTTTGTTTTGTTGTTGTTGTTTTTTGGTTTTTCGAGACAGGGTTTCTCTGTGTAGCCCTGGCTGTCCTGGAACTCACTCTGTAGACCAGGCTGGCCTCGAACTCAGAAATCCGCCTGCCTCTGCCTCCCAAGTGCTGGGATTAAAGGCGTGCGCCACCACGCCCGCCCTGCTCCATAACCTTTTAAATATCAGTACCTCTTTATTATCTTAAAAAGAATGAATCTCAAATGGTTTTGCTTATGGATTACAGTTATCAATAACCACATTAGAAATTAAAGAAAACATGAAAACCACTTAATACTCTGAAAAGTAAGAAGAGAGGCTAGTGATGCAGCTCTGTGGTACAGGATGTGGTCAGTCTCTGCCAGCCCCTGGATTCAAGCCCCAGCAGTTCTCACCCACCAAAAAAAGGAACAGTGAAAATAAGAATAATAGACCCATTACATATTAACAAAAGGGATTGTTTGAAAACTATAATTTAGAAAAAAATTTGAAGAGAGTTTTTCTTCTTTTGTGTAAATATTTAGCTTAATTAAACACAGCTGGATTTTCATGTACACTCTGGTACTCATCTGCTGCTATAGGTCATAGTGACTGAAAATCACAAAGAGAATCTGGCTCAGAAATATGTGGCTGACAGTCAAGATTAACCATTACAATATGAGTAACCATCTCTGGGCAGTAGCCATTTTAAGCATTGTTCTGAAATCCTGGACTCATATCTGTCTACTAGACTATAGAAAGTATATAAAAAGTATAGACGTATACAAAGTATAAACTCTCCTGAAAGGAGGTCACTACTTGATGAAGGGATACAGAGAGTAAACAAGGATCACAGAGTACTATGTGACTGGACATCAGTGAAGGCTACACTGCAGCAAGAGCTGCAAGACCTGCTCTTGCTTCTTTTAACCAGCACGAGAGCTTGTTACTGGAGGAGGCATGGGTCTTCCTATCTGGAATGAGAGATAAAACAATTCTAAGAGCCTATTTGCATTAACATGGCATGCTTAAGCTATGATATTGCCTGAGTGCTGATAAAATGTTTTCAGAAACACCAGTGCTGTGGGGCTCAAGCCTTCAAGCTCTTCTAGGAATGCAGATCTATTTGTAGGAGTCACAATGGCGCTGTTTCCCTTCCCCATAGACATGAGGTAAATCACGATCTTGTCCCTGCTTTCTAACTGTATAGGATCAGCAGCAGCAATCAGAAACAAAAGAAGAACACTGTAAACAATTTCCCTATTATTCTTGCTAATTTTAAATAAGTTTTAGTGTTTTAAAAGTGAATATTTTGTGGTAGCTAGATGGCTCAGTAGGTAAAGGTGCTTGCCCCTAGGGCTGACCGGCTGAGTTAGCTCTCCAGGGTCCACCTGGTAGAAGGGATTGACTCCCCAAAGCTGTCCTCTGATCCCCAGGTGACACCCATCATGAACAAATGTAAGAGGAAATGGGACACTGATGACTTTCCTTAAATAATGAGCTCATAAACTATTAGGTTTTGGATTCTTTTGATTAAACATTATAAGGCCAAGACTATAAACAAAATCATGTTCTATATAATTTGCCCTTTCCCTATAGAATGCCTTTAAATATAATATTCTTTTCAGTGTTCTACATTCTTGGTTCAGATAGCTTAATAGATAAGGTGCTTTTGTGTGTGAGGGCCTGAGATCCTGAGTTCCATCCCAACTCTAGACAGAGTTGCTCTTTTGACTGTCACATGTGAGCCAGAGCACACTCAGTTGTTCTCATGTGCACACACACACATGCGCACGCACATACAAACAGACAGAACATACCGTACTTAAGAAAATTAAATCTATATGCTGTTATAGTGCTTAATAATTTTCCTCTATTTTTCTTTGTAAATCAAGAGACAATAAGAAAAAATACATAAATGCTGTTTTTTCTTTTTAATAATCTATTGTTATGAATGATTTTTTTCTTTTTATTAGATATTTTCTTTATATACATTTCAAATTTCAAATGCTATCCCGAAAGTTCCCTATACCCTCCCCATGCATGAATGATTTTTTAAAGTTCTCACAAAGCAACGTATGGATCTGTTGTCCAGATATTTCCATTAAAAATAGAGCATGAAATTTTAGCTTCAGCATTAAAGATAGACTGTAGGTTTGTGGAATGTTTGTGTACACGAGGCTAAAGGTAAACTTCGGTTGTCATTCCACAGGAGCATCTACTTGAAGATTTATTTGTTTTTGTGTGTATGAATGTTTGTCTGCAAGTGTATAAGTGCATACCTGTGTGTCTGGTGCCCATGGAGGTCAAAGAGAGCACTGATTTCCCTGGAGCTAGAGTTACAGGTGGCTGTGAGCTGGGAATCAAACCCAGGTCTTTTGCAAAAGCAACAAATGTTCTTATCCACTGTACCATCTCTCCAGCCCCTCCACTTTGCTGTTTTAGACAAAGACTCTCACTGCACTGGAGCCCAACAAATGGCCAAGCTGTCCTCCACACTTGGAATTAGAGTGAGTGCCACCCATGCTTGGGTTTGATCTGGTTATACAGATCAAATTCAGGTTCTCATGGTTTCATAGAGTACTTTTCCAACTGAGCCAGCTTTCCAGCTCTGCGTTGTGTTTTAACTTTTCATAACTTTCCTTAGAAGTGCCCAGAATCCCCACAGACCTTTAAAGTAAAGTTATTCTTGCCTAAGAATGACATCTTCCCAAAGCACATTTTTCTCTGACAGAAGTTGGACTATGTGACTCTAAGTGTGACAAGCTCATTTATCCCTTCCATAGCACAGGGGTGGGCTGATACAGGTCAGGATGTTGCAAGCTAATGGCTGTACCCTGAACGACTACTGGCTCAGTGTCCTGCTTTTCCCTGGCAGGGACTGCTTCCACATTCTATAACCACCGGGTTTATTCCCCAAAGAAACATCCAAATGGGCAAAGGCTGAAGCTGCAGGGCCTCCTGAGCAGTTCCTGTTGTCTCTTCAAAGACTAATTCTACTCTCTAGAGCAAAACGTTTGAGTTCCAAGGTGCAACCCAGGCTACCGTTCTCCTATAATGTATATACCACAGTGGGAATGACTTTAAGACTTCTTAGTACGCTACTGAAGTGTCAGTTCTACAGGACAAAGTACATTTCCAGATCATTCAATACAGGATTTACTGACCTCTCCAATGGTAGCTTTACCTTGTGATTGAGAGCAGAAGTCCAATTACCAAATTATACTTATCACTCACACATAATGTAAGTGAAATCATTTTAAGTTATAGTTTGGACAGACACATATATTTAATAAGCAAAATTTAGTTGGCAAATGTTTTCAAAGACTTTTAACACACTAAGCCATCTGGATGTCAAAGAGCATATGTAAAGGCAGACTTCTTCTATTGGATTCCCTAGGGAAAGACATGCAAATGGCACGTGAGAACGCCATGGGAAGAAGGTCAGTTCAATCTCATCAGCCCAGAATTAACAGATTTTTTTCCTCCACTGGACATATCATGAACTATTAATTCACAAGGCCATATGGCAATGAGACTCTTCTGCAGAAAAGTGGACAAGTACTGTCCTTAGAAAATAGGAGCTTTTTCTAATTTAGAAAACAAGATAGCTGTGTTTTGTTATATAATAATTTTAAAATGAAATTGTCCCCCTAATCTACATTTTCCTAGAGGAAGAAAGTTGTATGTTACCATAGTACCAATGCAGTGTTGGACCAGCAGGAAGATATTCTTTCGTGAAGTGGGGATGGTATCTCAATTTCATAAAGTCCTTACATAGAACAAAACAAGATAAGCTGTGCAAAACCTCTAATGCTGCCTCAAGAAATCATGACCTCAAAATGTTACATTAAAATTTCAATCCAACCATTTCTAATAAGAAATAATAATGTCTTTTGCTCTAGAGGCCTATGCTTTTTCTGGTAACTACATGTAGGAAGTTCACAAGAATTTCATATTTAACCACTCTTCTGTCCCATACAGTAATATATTTGAGTGATGACCATTGTTAGCAATAAGCAATACCCCAATCACCTATAAAACCCCAATGGAGATACGATAGCTCAGCTGAGTGCTTGCTGCATATGTGCAGTAACAGCTTTTGAACACATGCATAGCAATAAAAACAAACTATAAAACAAAAATAATAAACATTGTTAAAGCTGGGCGTGGTGGCACACGCCTTTAATCCCAGCACTTGGGAGGCAGAGGCAGGCGGATTTCTGAGTTCAAGGCCAGCCTGGTCTACAGAGTGAGTTTCAGGACAGCCAGGGCTACACAGAGAAACCCTGTCTCGAAAAAACAAAAAAATAAATAAAATAATAATAATAATAATAATAATAATAAACATTGTTAAAATAATCTGTAATCCCAGCAACTCCAAATAACCTCATCAATTTGGAAATCCCTTCTCCGTCTGTCTGCTTAAACACTGAAACGTTACATGCTTAGATCCCAGAGTCTACTGTGGGTGCACATTTACTGACCTTCACTGATGGTGAGGTAGCCCAGCAGCTAATTAAAGGGCTCTCTCTCTTACATGGGTGTGGGCAGAAGCAGGAACAGGGTAGGGGTGGGGCAGGATGCCAACTCTCCTTTAAACAAGGTAAGTGATCTGAAGAACACAAATTGTAGGGACTAGAAAATACATTTTTTATTAAACTTTAAATATTGTTACTGCTTCCACTATTTCAGAGATAAATCTGTTTAAATATAATCAAGATTAACCCATCATTTAGTCAGTATTTTCATTCTTTGCAAGAATACAACCAGAGATAAATAACTCTTTGTTTTCAGGCTCTGGCTCCAGTCCTAAGCCTGTAAGAGATTCTCAAGATTACTGTCAATTTGGAAATCAGCACTAGCACTCCTTAACTAATAGGTGGAGTTGTCCAGACTAAAAATGCTCAGATCAAATGCTCCTCATCGAAAGGCACCTTATTCTGGTGGAGTCAATGGTGCAGTGGCTGATGGGAAGCACTCACATGCCTTACTGATGCCATACTGCTATTTCAGACCATGAAAATACACTTTTAAATTTCCTTTTTTATGAGACTCCAAATCCAAAGCTGACTGTCCATTGCCATGGAGACAGTTCTATTTAAGGCACTCTATTAGTCTTTTCTTCACAGAAGACAGAAACATGGTCAATAGAAAAGCATCTCTCTTCATCACTTTGAATTAAGTAACTGAAATTTCTTCTTGAGCAGCCAACACCTGAGAGAATCTGCAGGTGGGGTAGGGACCATGTAATGAGCTTTCGAAGATCAACAACAGGCTCAAGTTTAGCACTAGAGATAACATAAGAAAAACACCCATTATCACACAATTAGAATCAACCCAGCAGAATAAAATTAGTTGTGATTGCTTCTGTAAATATGACTGTAACTGACTAAAGTACTCTGTGCTTTTCAAAGAGCTAGCTTCCAGTTAGTGACACATTTGTGTGTATATGTGTGCGTGTACATGTGTACACACACGTGCACACTTAAGATACAGGTATGTATCTTCCTGATGTCACTGTCTGATACACAGGCACACAAGGCAAGTAAATGACCAATAAGAATCCTAAAAATAAATAACATCAACCTTTGGTCTGTCTTTAGGATACATATCCTATTTCTCCTTTCAGGAAAAAATTCTTTTCCTTGTGAGAGTTTAAATATCAGTCTTCTGACTCAACAGTTGCTTGCTTATATAACCAGCTATCCTTTGTAATTTACTCTGATTGTAAGTAGCACTTGCTGTGCTTGCAGAGGAACCAGGACCTGATTCCCAGCATGCACACAGTGGTTTACAGCTGTACTTCCAGGAGATCTGACTCCCACTTCTGGATCCCACCAGCAGGGCACTGGCACATATGTACATATATTCACACAGGTAAAACACACACTGGTCTAGATTATTAACCATGTCCTTTTCTAAATAGAATAGAATGAGTTTAGATCCACCTCACATTTGACAAATATTGTTTGAAAAATATGCTTAAGAAAAGGAATACACTCAGCGTTAAAGAAAACTGAAGCTAGGAAAGCAGCAGGAAAATGGATTGAACTTAGAATGTGCTGTGTTTAAAAAGGTCACGCAATCTCAGAAACAAAGAAAGCGTATCTTTCTCAACTGCAGAATCTAGCCAATTAATATATTTACATATGAGGAGAAATATGGACACAGTATAACATGCAGAAACCAGAACAAGAAAAGCTACATATAAGGGGGTAAGGAAGGCCTCAATGCAGGTGGCAGACATGAGTCATGAAAGACAACATAAGGGTACTGTGTTTCTAGTGCTAATTCTGTAGTGTTTTTGTGATGGATAAAGCATTAAATAGTATAAACTTTAATGTGAAACTTTATAGTTTCTGTTTTGAATGCTAAGTCTAACTGAATAGAAATTGAGTAAGATGTATAGACTTTGGGTCTAGCAACTTTTAGTGTATGAATATTTGCCTAAAAATTAAAAATATAATCCAGACCACTGGCTCCCCACCTTAGAGTACAAAGGGATCATATGGAAGATTTGTTAGAATACAAACAGGCGGTCTTGCCCTCAAAAGTTCCAAGTCAGCCTATAAGGGTGGTGACAACAGATTCAAACTCTGGAGTGATGCCCATGTGGCTGCTCAGAAACTCTTCCAAACCACTGTCCCAAAAGTAAACAAGCATTTGTAGCCTTGGGAATGGCTAGTACCTGCTAATACTTCAATCCTTCCCAAAGAAACTTTTAAAAGGAAAAACAAGTTTCCGTTGGGGGGCATTCAATCATAATAGCTTACGAAGGACATCTGTTCTTGTCAAGTCCTGATCCACTTACATCTTTATCTGAGAACTCCTTCACCTTGGGTTGATGGATCTCTAATAGACTGCACAGTATACCTTTGTTTTCAGGTCTTTACAGCTCTTGCCAAATAGTTAATTATACATCAACACTAAGATGCAACACTAAGATGTTAAATGGCCATGAGGAAGAAAAAGAGGAAATGGTCTCCAGGCCTCTGCTGAGTGTAACATACACCGATCACAGAGAGGTATTCTGCAATACCTCTCCTAAAGGCAATGATTAGTAAAGGAAGGAAAATAAAACCACATAGATATTGGTGACTAACCAGTAAAGGGAGCAAGGTACAAATACATACATTTCATATGTGTGCTTGCCTTTAAAAGTTCAAAGCTAGCTAGACTTAAAATATTTTCCATTACATATGGCTTTTTATATAATCAAGTTGTTTTTTTTTTTAAACCAACACATTGATTAGTGAATATTTCACAAGAGTAAAAAGGCTAAGAAATGTCACCCATGTCAACACATGAGCTGTGTGCACTTAAGTTCCAGGTGAGCATCATGGCAAGGGCTTGTCAAACCGTTCCCTCCAGACCTGAGTGCAAGGTTGTCAACTGCATTCAGTGAGAATTCTGACCAAAGGGGCTTGATCCATGCACACTGAAAATTGCCTTTGTCACTGCTCCAAGCATCTGTAGATTTCTACCACGAAAAGTTGCACTTACAGATGCGCTTACATATACATGACACAGATGAACAGTATCATACTATAGTCACTGGTAGAATGCTTAGTGCCTCATTTTTAGAGCTCATCTTCATCAGATGTATTCAGAACACGTCATGGAAGGATTATGTTCTAGTGGACACCCCCTCACAACATCCCCGAAGCCAGCGCTCATGCAGCCCGTATCATGTGCTACCCTGCTCAGCTATGGTGCATGGAAGTGGTATACTTACATGGCAGACACTTCATGGATGCGTTTGTCAAGTTTGGTTAAGGAAGGTAGGCAGAAACTAAGCCAAGAACAGAAAAAGACAGGCACTTTGTACTATTTATTGTGGCTAAAGATACTTTGTTTGTGAGTATGAGTTGAAGCCTAAAATATTACCCAGCTCACCACAGAAAGAATGCAAATCTTCTTTTGTACTCTAAAATGAGAGGCCTAACCATAACCTTGAAGAGCTTCACAAGACCCAAAGGTAGGCTAAAAAAATATCATTGCTTAGGTAAAAATCATGGTCTTCTCATTTTCTGGTTTTTTTTTTTTTTTTTGGTACCTATCAGAAAGGATTTAATGTATAAAGGGATTTTAAAAAGGAAGACATATAATATTTAATAGTTTGTAGGTATTAACAAACTTAAGAATGTGGGCGCTATTTAAAAGAAATAGTATACGACACAAAACATACTGTTATTAAAATGGAAATCTACAGTTTTACCAAGAAAGTGTTTCTATTAACCTAAACATATACTTCCCTCATTTTGAAGAGTTCCAACTACTAAATAGTTTTCTAGTATAATCAAATGAAATTAATGGTTTATGATAATTTCTTTTATGCATTATTGGAGATTGAATCCAGAGCCTCAAACATGCTAGACAAGTGATCTGCTACTGACTCACACCCTAGCCATGCTCACTTCCAAGTATCAACAACTTAGTCTAAATAATATTAGAACCTACATCTTATAGTTACATTTAATACACATAAGGTATTATATAGTACTAATATAAACATAGTATATATCAAACATAATATATTTAAGCAATAAAAAAACACAACACAAATAGGTACCCTACAGCCCAACTGAGAATCTACCAATTCCAAGTAATATACAGAAAAGTTTTGATGAGAAAATAATTTTTCTTGAGTGGATACTCAAATCAGCACCCCTCTGAGATGCCAGTTAGGAAAGGCAGTTTGTAGAGAGGCTATAACTTCACTCTCAGGACTGACTCTCTTCACTGAACTGTGGCCAGATTTGCAGGCTCGTCTGTCAGTTAGCACCTCTGCAGACCTGCGGTATCTGCAGAGCACCACAAAGCCCCATCCTAGGTGTCTCTGTGGGAACTCTTGGAGTCCTGATCTACAATAGAAGACCTGCACCAGGAAGCTGTCTCTCCAAACAAAGCCAGTTAAAGGATGGAACTGTGCTGAGGACATGGCACAGCAGCAAATAAAGGTACCAGGGGTGGGGACAGTAAGCAGGGACACTGCTGATGCAGTGCTTCTTGTTACTGTTAACTGATGCTTCATGTAGAAATGGGCATGCTATTGCTTAGCTTCATAAAGCACTGCAAAGGCATTTACCAAAACACAAGCTATTTCCTGGGGGCCCTCGTCAAGAAACACAACACTTGAAATATTTCTAGACAATCTTTTTTCAAACATGCTATAGCAGTCCTGGGTGACTCAGTGTGATTAAGTCACCACTGGCGGCTGGCAGGAAGAGAGGTCAAGTGTACTGGGCAGCTGGAAAAAGACATCCTGAGATCAGGAGAAACTGGTCTCATAATTGGAGATTTAAAAAGATAAAAGTAAAAAGTAAATAGATGAAAACTGCTATAAACACTTCAGCTCTGTCTCCCATGTGCACAGCCCTGGATTCTATCGCTACTATAAGAGAAAAAAAAAAAAAAAAAAGAAACAACCTATATCTGTCTTAATCAATCTCATGATTACTCATATTAAGAGAGTATGGCCCAGATTGTTAATAACTTCATTTAAAATCATTAATAATGAAAAGAGTAGAATACATCTAAATTTGAGGTCATACCTGTTAATCTCTTAAGGCTCTAGGTTCCTATTCAATACAGTCAAGTTTACTTTATAAGGCTTGATGAGCTTTTCATATTAAGAAAAAGTAGAATATATAGTATTTATGTTTGTATACTGTGTCACACTTTGAATCTCAAATTGGTTTCTAATCCTGTTTGCATATTGGTACTATGACCCACAGCCAGTTCCAAAACCCTCTGAATTCCAGTTCTTTATCATTAAAAAATTGCAGGCTGGGCTCAGTGGGTAGTGTTTGCTATGTAAACATCAGGTTCAGAATCTGTTCTCCAGCACCCATGCAAAAGGCTGGACATGGAGACACCTGACCATCAGTCCCAGTGCTAGGAGATGGGGGTGAGAAAGGAGGATCCAGAGGCCTTGCTGGCCAGACACTCTAACTGAATGGGTGAACTGGGTCAGTGAGATACCTGGCTTCAAAAAATAAGGTGGAGAGCGATTACGAAGATATTTAATGAATGTCAACCTCTGTCCTCCACACACACATGTACAGATAAAGTGCAACCACACATACATATACATACATAGAAACACACACACACACACACAGAGGATATATTTTGGAAATGGTGCAATTGTACTGTATCAGCTCTACTGTATTGCATCCAATATGAATATACTGCCAATACCTATGTGTTTAAAGTCTCATCATTTAAGAGGTTTGTTTTTTTGTTTTTTGTTCTTTTTTTTTTTTTTTTTAACCTTCATGAGCCAGAGTCCAAATAAGAGACCATCTGGTAAGATAAAAATCCATGTAACTTGTCATCTCTAATGAAGTATGTGAAGGACAACTGATGCACTAGCTGGATAGCATGGTGTCCAGGCAATCGCAGAAAGAAAAGGCTGGGAAGATCAGTGGCAAATTATACTTCCTTCTTCATGCCTATCACAATGATACCTAACGATAGGCCAGATGCTGCTGCTACTCTCAAGTCTTGGTTAATCTCAGAGTAAACAGATCCCTGTCCCGTGCCCTGATGACCATAAGACAGGCAGCCCGCTGATGGCTGCTGAAGTTCCATGCACTCACACACCACATCTACATCCTCGGCCTCTCCTCCCTACACACACACACACACACACACACACACACACACACACACACAGAGAGAGAGAGGGAGGGAGGGAGGGAGAGAGAGAGAGAGAGAGAGAGAGAGCGAGAGAGCAAGTTGCCCTGTACCTGTGAGGAAAGCCACCAGGAGTCTTGATTGCTGAACTGTGCTATTTCTCACCTACACCAGTGCTCTTGGTTTTTTCCCTTTGTCACACAATGATGATATCAGTGCCTTGGGACCACACTTCTCTGTGGCATGAGTCTCCCTGGTCCCTCTCCTGCTTCTACATACCTCTATTTTCAGGTCTTGAAGCTAACCCTGCTACTCAGGGCCATCTTTTCCTTTTCAGCCAAGTACCAATCAATTAGAGTATCATGCTCATAGCCTTGGACCAGACATTTCTTTAGTTTCTTCACATAACAGAGAGCATAGTCCTTCAGAAGCAAAGTTTTGCTCTGCCACATGATTTCTATCTCATAAAGGGATGTTCATGAGAACCAGAGAAAGATCATCTGTGATCGACGAAGGTCTTCCCATGGTAAGAGAAACGTTTCTAGAGCATCAAGAAAAGGGAACCAGGAAGTATGTACAAGCATCCCCACACAGAACAGAGGGAGCTGGCTGGCCTTATCCATGTTTCCAGTCAATGCTATCAGGCTGCCCTTTTGCTTCCTCCATTGAATTCCTTATACTTATACTATACTCTATGTAACTCCAGCCTACAGTTTTCAGATATCCCACTCATGGAAGCCCTTCATAATCAACAAGTACTGCAAATGCCAGAGAAGTTTTGTTTATGTGTATGTGTAGGTTATAATTGTCAATAGTTGTTGTAGTAGGAATTAAAAGTTAGGGAAAGTTGAAATATTTAATTCACCTAAAATAGAAGTCTACTACATGTTAACATAAATCATTCATCTTTATAGAACTTTATTTTCTACAACAAAACAGTGAGATTCATATTTACATTTTTGCAAATCTCTTCAATGTCTGTTTATCATAAGACAGCTGGGTTTTCTGCATTCATTGACTGTGATGTTTTGACTGCAGAATAGTTAAAAAAAATCAGATATGTGGTTGAAAAAAGGAGATGATGATGAATAGTTTGATATCACATCAAAACTTGTAAATAGCCCTTTTGAAACCACAACTTAACATTTTGTACTATATTAAAAACCATCCTTGCATTTTGCATAGATATTTCATCTTTATGTAATCTTAATAAATACCTTAAAAATTAATAACATGATCCTGAAAGTTCAAAGAAAAGAACTCCCACTATTCATTGTCAATGTTACAACAATCAATGCTCAAACCCAAAGCTTATATCCACTGTGATGTAATGGTTTGGTTCTTGGCTGAAAGAAGGGGTTGGGGTAGTAGCTTTCACATACTAGTCATTAGGAAAACATTAGTTCACTGGGATCTGTTGTGTTATCAAAAAAAAAAAAAATCACACCCATTAATCCTTTACCTTAAGAGGAGAGACTTTTAAAAATGAAATTTACACCAGGAATGATGGAACATGTCTTTAATCCTAGCACTAAGGAAGCAGAGGCAGGCAGATCTCAATGGGGCTTGAGGCCAACCTGATCTACATATTAAGTTCCAGGCCAGCCAGAATTATATAATGGGCCTCTATCTCAAAAACAAAGCAGAGATAGGAGTAACTTTCTAATATTATGGAAGCAAACATAAGTGTACAAAAATTTGTTTGTAATTTTAATATATGTTTACTTAAATACTCGGATCTGAGGAAGCAAAGTTTGTCCATTTTCTTCTGAGTAAGGTGGGTTGCATGAAAAACTGGCTGGTTCAGCTCAGTACTAAAACTGTTGCATATGTTTACACACGAGTTAGGCAGCTTCCTACAGAGGTGCTGTATGCCCTTCCCGCTGCTTCACACATGTAAATGGATCTTCACAGGTAAAGACTCAACAAAACCTAAAGCTTACCGCTGCTTCAACAGCATTCTTAAATGAAAGGCATCATTTCCCCCCCCCCCCACCTGCTGAGTGGTGCCACACCCTCGGTGCTTGATGCACAATTATGCCCACACTACTTCTATACACAGCAAAAGGGAAAAATAACAGTTTTCAGACACTAGCACTTCTGAGTCCTAGGCATCGTCCCAGAGTCCAAAGCCCAGAGTAAAGGGTGATGGGCCTACCAGCATCCAAGAGTTGAGAGGGGCAGCTGGCTCTCTGGCACTCTTTCTCCTTTAGTTTTGCTACCCATTCATAGGCTGACTTTCTTAATGCCAGTTCTAGGTGTCCTTGGGGTTCTCCACAGAGGCTGTGTGGAATAGAGTCAGCACTGCAGGAGACAAGCCCATCGCAGAGACAGAGTCCCAGCTGGAGGGTGCTTCTTATTAGTTAGATGGCATAGACTCTGTCACCTAAACCTCAGTTTTCAGAGAAACCTGGGATGATGTAAAGGCACTCTTTAAACTAGCAAGGTCTTCGAAAGAAAAACTGGGACAGTCAGATGGAAAGATTAGGAGACTTCATCACTCTCCTCCTAAACTAAGTAACTAGATGACCTTGCTTTATCCTAGATCTTCTCTGTTACTCGGCACATCACTCTTATCACATGGTCTTTTCAAACCAAATACCAATTTTCCTTGTCAAGGCAATTTAATTAAATTATCTGAAAATCCAAAAGCACTGTATCACATTACTCTTTAAAGGAGAGTGTATGTTAAGACAGGAGGATACAAATGAACATGTGAAAACCAAAAGCGTGCATAATGGTTACTCCCTATCAAAACACCATCATGACCTCTCTCTTACCAGCATCATTAAAATTCCTATGAGACATGACAACTACCCAAATTACTCAGTGTGTATTATTGGCTATAATCCTCTAACACACACAGGAAAACACATAGACTGAGCTTTCCATTCTTGTATAGTGACATTTGAGGGTTTGTATAGTGCTTGCATACACTCTCTCTTAGCCACAAAAGCCACCACAAGACAGGTAGAACCCAAGTCTCAAGGAAGTTAGCTAAACTGAAAGACCAGTGCCAAAGATTGAACTGTAAACATCTTCTAAATTATGAGAAGTAGCAGAAGCCACTTCACAAACTAAACCTTACATTGAATATGAAGCAGTAAATACAAAAATCAACAATTTTAATAAGTATTTTGTTACAAAGTAACAGCTATTTATATTACCAAGCTTGTGGTCCCAAAAACCAATACATGATATGAGTAGCTATGAACAGGGAAGAATGTTTTTATAATGGCCAGTGC
The DNA here is from genome assembly GCF_000001635.26 of Mus musculus. Taxonomy (NCBI): domain Eukaryota; kingdom Metazoa; phylum Chordata; class Mammalia; order Rodentia; family Muridae; genus Mus; species Mus musculus. The sequence goes on along the minus strand of NC_000075.6, from coordinate 14,280,553 downwards.
CTTCCCAAACAATGACAAGCTTCCTAACCAATAAGGTAATAAAAAGCTCTAACTTATATAACCACACTGCCATCTTTGCCCACATCATCATCATCACCATCTTGTAACAAGAGTTATGATAGATTCCGGTATACTGAAATTATGAGTATATTTTTCAAATATCTATATTTTAGATTAAAAATATTTGAACATATACTTAAATATTTAATCCAACGAAAGCATTTTAATACCCTGAACCATCCTAGGGGTCCACAGAGAGCAGTTTGAAGAGCACTGCATCTAGCTTTGTTATTACAAATTCACTGCTCAATATCTGCATAGGATATTTAATATTAATTTTAAAACCATCTCACAATCAAAAATATAAAACACAAGACAGCTCACTAGCCAAAGGCAGAAGATGGTTACCCGTCCATCATGTAAGTAAATGTATTCCATTGGGTGAACTATATTAAATTTTTAATACTGACCATTTTGATTATATTAAGCAAGGCTCATAAGAGTCAAACTAACATTTTCTCTTTTATTTGATAGTCTCTTTAATTATATAAACATAAAAAAGTTATAAAAATACCAATTGCATTAGCGAAAAAATACTATAGCCACAGCAAGATGCATCACTAAAACTACTTAGAATTATACTAAAAATTTGAAACTTCACACCATGATGCTGCACACTTGTAATCTCAGCACTTGAAGGGCCAAAGCAAGAGAGTCAAGAGTTCAAGGCTAGCCTGAACTATACTGAAGATAGCCCAGGCTACACAATGAGAGCCTGTTTAGGAAGAAAGAAAGAAAGAAAGAAAGAAAGAAAGAAAGAAAGAAAGAAAGAAAGAAAGAAAGAAAGAAAGAGGGAGAGGGAGGGAGAGAGAAATTAAAATGTTAAATCCTTTCATGTATATTTCCATCTATGTTCCTATAGTAGTAATAGTTCAGCACTCACGTATGTGTAGTACGCCACCTTACTTTTGAACTGGCAGGGGAATGGGCTGACAGTTAACCTTATTTCCTTAATATGCTTTGCCATTTCATGTTTGAAATTAAAGATTAGATCCCTGTGGTTGTTACTGGAATTTATTCAGGTAAAATGCTTTATATTTCAAGTCTTGTTATGTTCTCAAAAGTAAACAGTATTTCCTCTTGTTAGAAAGTGCATTAAACTGTATAGTGGTGACAGAGCAGACAGACCTAGTGCTATAGATTGGATGCTCTTGCTTTCTCTTCTTTGTACTTCTATGACCCAAATCAGATACCAACTCAGATAGTTTCAATACTTTAACAATTCTCTTTATTTTCTAAGACACTGGACCAAAACTGTGAAGATACTTCTAAGGATAAACAAGACTCTCACACAACACAAAATTGACTGTTCAGACTCAGAGTTAAAACAAATTATTTCCTTTGAAGGTTAACTGAGTTCCTTTTAAGGTTTCTCCAGAAGCCATCATCTAGTGCATATACTGCTCACAGCCAGGAAAAGGCCTTCTGCCTTATATAAAGGTAAAGGCATTTGCTCCTTATTGATGACAGTTCTGATAGCCAAGGGTCATTGATGTGGATGCAGGAGACACTCATCATGCTTCCCAGCGATCCTCACCCCACTAAAACCAATGTGCTTGCTTACTGCTGCACACTAGTATACGGAAGCAAGAAAACAAAGAATTGAGCCGTGATGGCTGTAGACTTAACTTTCTATCAAAAAATAAAAACGTTAGAGTTACAAGTAAATTTTTGTGTGGCATTTTTAGGATGATGAAGCCTTTAATGCTAGATACTGATTTCTTACTAGAGTGTTTAAGAATGGCAATCTCATAAAGCTTCAAATGTTGCCAGATCATGTCTAAACTGGCATAAACAATTCTTTTCTCATCTAAACTCATTTCATGCCACTACATGAGTCAAAATTAAACATCTTGTAGTTACTGAAAACTGGATACTGGCAGAGGTGTGCACAATTATAGAATAGAAAACTGTGAATGCCCACTTTGCACATACTTCTTATAGTTATGGTTGGAAGTAAGATGGTCTACCTAGGTAAACAGAGATATTAGTTTCTTAAAAAACTGGAAGAAAAACATAAATATGTCAGTAGTGCTAGTGATTCATGACACTAATCAAAGCTCTTTCAAAAGAAAAATAAAAAGGTGCAAAGCTGAGTCTCTATCTCAAGCCAAACAAATGCCATTCATTTTAAATTTTTTATTAAAAATTTTAATGTGGCCGGTCGGTGGTGGTGCACGCCTTTAATCCCAGCACTTGGGAGGCAGAGGCAGGCGGGTTTCTGAGTTTGAGGCCATCCTGGTCTACAAAGTGAGTTCCAGGACAGCCAGGGCTATTCAGAGAAACCCTGTCTCAAAAAAACAAACAAACAAACAAACAAACAAAATCAATGTGCTTCCATTGAAATAGAATCATATCACTTAAATAAATTAGTTATAGCACTGTTCTCCACATTAGGATAAAAACTTCCTTTCATTTTAGCAGGGAGAAAGTTGAATTAAATAGGTTTCACTGGCCCTGTTTCTTCTGACAAAGACAGTTTCAGCTTAAAAATTAAGAAACAATAAGTTTTAAAGCCTCTATTCAGATGCCATGTGGTCCAGCAGTGAAAGAGTTAACATTCAACGTCGCTGAACCAAGCAAGCTTCTGATCCATTCCATTTCTCACAAGCTGCCCTACAATGAGCTGAGCAAGTATCAACTGTAATTTGATCCAGGAGTTTATGGGGAAAAAAATAACTGCACATACTCAACATGCACATTTAATAAAAATCTTTTTTAAGAGAAACATATCCAATAAACACAATTTAAGGCGTATTTAATTGTTTGATTAACTTCAAACCTGCAATTCCTTTGCTTTCCTGACGCTCTCAAATAAAATAGGAGAAAGGAGGGGGAAGAACCAGCTCCACGGCAGGGAAAAGAGGCTTGAAAAACAACTTTGATTGGCACTTGGCCTGACCCACAGAGGAAGAAAAACAGTTTTTGGACAAAGAGCGCAAATATTTGAGCTTGCTTATTTATGTGCTTGCTTGTTTTTCCTAGGACATAAAGAGCAATCCTAAATTGACTGTAGATAGGAAAATTGACAAAAACGGCACCATATTCATCTTAGCTCTCAAATATGCACAGCTCAGCAATTTTAATTCATTGGTGCTGGACAAACAGAAACACCTCACCTAATGATTTCATTTCATGCAATGTAAAAATAAGAGTGTAAAAAAGAAACAGATTATATTAGTCAAGGAGGCTATTCAGATCTTATTAAAACCTCTTCTGCGTCTACAGGGACATTTTGTCATCCTTTCTCTCCCTGCATCCCCATCCCCCACGGGGCGATTAAGCCAAGTAAGCTAAACAATACTGGAGTAAACTTTCTATCAGTCACTCTGGAAAGCAATAAGCCAATCCTGGGTCGGATTTTCTCGATCGACATCGCGGTGGGGGATGATAAGGAGGGCGAACCCAAGTCGTCTTCAGCCTCCACCTCCACCAACCCAAGCTGAAAGCGCTGGAAGATCGAACAGCATTTCCTATGGGTATAAAGTTCAAGATGCCTTCATGGTGCCTTTCGGGACCCACCAAGAGAATGTCAAGAGGCGGTGCCAAGGCACCGTAGGCCTGGCAGAAGCGACCCAGTCGAAGAAAACACCCCCCCAGAGTCAGCCACCGGGGAGAGGCAGCCAGTCTCCTGCAGACCAAACTGGTTGCTGTGATTTCAGGCCAGCCTCCATCCCCAGCCGAGCCGGTTCCTCCCAGCATCCCAGCATCCCTTCAGCCTCGGGGCAGACCCGGCGGCAGCCCAGGGGCCGGGCGCAGGGACCCGCGGGGGGACACTTTGCCTCTCGTCCCCCCTCCCCCGCAAGCGCCGCCCGGACCCGGACCGTGGGGAGCGCCTCGCCGCCGGACGCGGCCGCGCCGTACCTTCCGCAGCACTTTCCGGCAGTTGGTGCAGAGCAGGTAGTTGGCCGAGGCCGACGCGCTGCTGCCACCGCGGTTCATCGCGCCGGAGCCGGGCTGTCACCGCGGCCGCTAGCGAAGGGCTGCTTCAACGTTCTCTTCTCAGGGGGTCGGGCGGCAGCGACGGCGCAGCGGCTGCCCGCGCGAGCTCGGCGGGGACGGCAGCCGCGGCACTCAGCGACCCGTTGTTCCTCCCGCCCCCATCGCCAGACCCCCGCCCCGCCAGCCAGGACGAGCAGCCGCGGCCGTCTCAGCTTCTCAGTGCGGCCCCGCCCCCGAGGCCCGCCGCCTTCAGGGCAGCCGCGCTGGGCACCGCCCCCTCCCGCCAACCAGACGGCACCGGCAACGCCCCCTTCTGCACCCGCATCCAATGAGTGGCTCCGGCCAATCGCGGGAGGCGAGAGCAACACGAATCTCCGGGCAAGTTAAGTTTATCTCCGAGGCTCGATGCTGAAGAGTGACCCTGGGTTAGTTAGGTAGTGGGGTGGGAGGGACTCCAATCTACCAATGAGAAATGGAGGTGTGGTGTATGCAAATTATCAGGAACTCTAGCGCCACCCTCAGGACAAGCCACGCCTCTCTGCAAAAACCGTGCAGAATGGAGAGTGAGATTAAATAGCTGGAAGCTAGAGCTCGCTAGAGGATCTGAGACCTAGCTAAACATTTCCTGATCTCTCGGGAGTGGGCCGGGTGGACGCTAGAACGTTCCTTCCTCCGGGGCAGAGATTCAGCTTTCTCTCCATGGATCTAAATCTAATAGCTGTGAGGAAGACTGCGGTCTTGCAGCACTTTGCTCCCACAGATCTCAAAGAACTTTATGTTCTTTATGCACTCTGTAAATCTGGTACGAAAGACCAACTACCTACGGCTGTAGAGTTAGAAGTCTACACAGCTATTGGAGTTGGAGACCCGGAGACACATCTTTGGTTTAGGGGTTTTTCCCTCTCTCCGACGATCGTTCTCACAGCAAAGAAAGTTCGTTTATCATGAACAAGTCAGAGATTGATACACACACACACACACACACACACACACACACACACACACACACACAAATCCTGTGGGAGGCCTCTGGTTAGAAACTTGCAGAGCACAATCCCTGCCTGTGATGGAAGGTTTTGAGTACGAATTGCCATTTAAAACGATTGGACTGGACCTTCCTCTCTCAAAACTGACAACGGTGAGTCAGGGTTTAGCTTCTATGTTCTGGAGACAGAAGGCATAAGTCACTGAGGAAAGCTCCGGCTGGCCAGATGCCCAACCCAGGCGAGTGAGAGAGCCAGGTACTCCGAGGGGCCAAACACCAACCCCGGACTGCAGACCAGACTCTGGCTGCCTGCTCCCCAGTGAGAACAAAGGCGGTGCAAAGCGAGCACCTGATTGGCTCAGGGTGCTCACCGGTGTCGTGGAGCCCATGATAGGGTGCTTCTGCTACTGGCGCAGAGCACCAAGCTCCCAAGAACTGCAGTTCCCCAGCCGGCCTTGGCGGTGACCACACCGCACTGCGTGCTATGACATCACCTGTTTTCGCTCTTGAGAACCTAATCTGTATTCTCGGCTTCTCGTTTTCTAAAGGTCTCGAGTGTGTCAGGAATTGTGAAGGCCTGCAATTTGTAGAATGTATCTGTGGAGATGGTTTTAAAGAACCGACCCACTGGTTTACTTGTATTGTTTTTCTTGTATTGTTTTTAATTTAACATACTACCCTGTGTTAGGAATTTTGTGTACTATGATGTAAAATCGGGAAGGCGCTGTTGGAGAAGCCTGCACGGTTAGCATAACAAAGCCATTAGACCAAACTGTTGTTCAAACTACCAATCTCTTCCATACTCAACATCTGTCTCCACTCCATCTCTTTAGAGACCTACACCTTAAACAAGCCTACACAAAGAACAAAGGAGATGAAAATCTGCCCGCACAGGTTTAAACAGACTGAACAACCTCAAGGGTCTATCTAGGTGATATGGTTAGGTGAAGGTCCATTTAGCTAGTGATAGCAAAGTGTGGTCTGATGCTGGGTAGACCTCCATAGTCTAGAACAGCAGTGATTTGGGTAGGTTGCTAAAAATTCAGTTAAAAGAAATGGTAAAAGTTGCTTGGCATGGTGGCGCACGCCTTTAATCCCAGCACTCGGGAGGCAGAGGCAGGCGGATTTGTGAGTTCAAGGCCAGCCTGGTCTACAAAGTGAGTTCCAGGACAGACAGGGCTATACAGAGAAACCCTGTCCAAAAAAAAAAAAAAAAAAAAAAAAGAAAAAGAAAAGAAAAGAAAAGAAACGGTAAAACTAAGAAAACTCAATGAAGGAAGAAAATACTGTGTGCCTTTCATTGCAGAGAACCAAGAAACCTAGGCAGAAAGTCAGCAAGACATTTTTGTTGGGTTGGTTTGGGTTTTTTTTGTTTGTTTGTTTGTTTTCCTGAAAATTGAAACACATATGTGTTCCCATTTTTCCGGAGTTTCTTTTTTTTATTATTATTATTTTAATTAGGCATTTTCTTCATTTACATTCCCAATGCTACCCCAAAAGTCCCCCATACCCTCCCCCCCACCCCCACCTCCACACACACACACTTCTTGGCCCTGGCGTTCCCCTGTACTGAGGCATATAAATTTGCAAGACCAATGGGCCTCTCTTTCCACTGATGGCCGACTAGGCCATCTTCTGATACATATGCAGCTAGAGACACGAGCTCCAGGGGGTACTGGTTAGTTCATATTGTTGTTCCACCTATAGGGTTGCAGATCTCTTTAGCTCCTTGGATACTTTCTCTAGCTCCTCCATTGGGGTCCTTGTGATCCAACCAATAGCTGACTGTGAGCATCCACTTCTGTGTTTGCTAGGCCCCGGCATAAGAGACAGCTATATCGGGTCCTTTCTTTGCTGAGTTTCTTAATCTATATTCTTGGCTGGGCCTCTCCCTCCTCCCACCCACCCCCCTCTCTCTCTGAGATGGGGTCTTACTAAGTAGCTCTTGCTGTCCTGGAATTCACTATGGCTGGCCTCACTCTTACAAAGATTCAACTACCTCTGTCTCCCAAGTACTAGGATTAAAGTGTCACACTGCCATGCCCAGTGGGTTTGTGTTCTAAAGCTGACTTTCTGTGAATCCATATTAAAACAATGGAGAAGCTGAAGGATGAAGTGAATTTAGTCCAAAGATTGAAGTTCCCTCAAATAGTGTTTTATTTCAAATAGTTTTCTAATATTTTTATAACTTTTCCTTTTTCCCATCTAAGAGCAAATGTCTCTTTTACAAAGAGGTCTTTTACATTCTTTAATAAATAAATCCCAAGAAATGATGGCCACAGGGTCCATGCTGGCAAAACTGATATCCTCTACCTAAGATTACTAAAGGAAGGTTTCTTTTGTCCACCACCTTCCATTTTGATCAGCCTTGTCTTTAGAGCTATTTATTCAGCTATGAATCATCTACTTCATGGTAACGTTTCCTTTTGTTGTTTGGTTTTGGTTTTAGTTTTGTTTTTGAGACAGGGTTTCTTTTCATAGACCTGGTTGTCCTAGAATTTGCCCTATAGACCAGGCTAGCCTCAAACTCAGAGATGTGCCTGCCTCTGCTTCAGAATAAAGGTGTGTGACACCAGGCTTGTGTTTTTTTGTTGTTTGGGGTTTGGTAACATTTCTTAGATTGGCCTGTGATGTGTGATTGTGTGGTCCTCCCTGAAGTGCTCAGGGCCATTGAGTCATCTTCTTCTGGTCTTGACATTTTGGGTCCTCATACCCAGGCTTTCTTCATATGTGTTCTCTCTCCTGGTAGAATCCAGCTTTCTCTTGCCTTTCTCTTCAGTTCTTTGCCTGTTGAGGCCTTCCTTCCTGCACTAGCCAGCTTGGCTGGAGAGAATGAGACCTACGGAGTGACTTACCAACTTAGGATTCTAGTGATCACTTGGAGGGAAAGATGAAAGCCAGCTGTTTTGACTTTACTCAAAATGAGAAGAAATGCCAATCCTCTGTTGTCTAAAATAGGGAAGATGCTTAAAAATAGGATATGGGCGAAACTTGCTACCACTGTGAAGAGTTCCTTTCTTGTTACTTTGTTTTTCTTATTTATCTATTGAGTGCACATGTGTGTACTCAGGAGCAAAGGCATGAAGGTGAGAGGAACAGTGAGAGAGGTGGTTCTTCCCTCCTACTACCTTCGCTCCAGGAATCACTTATGCCATGAGGTTCCTGCAGATACAGCCTCCCGCTGGGCCATCTTTCTGCACTCTACTGAATATTTCCATTAAAAACTTAGGGTGAATCTTTATTAAATATTTTGCATGATTTGAAACTCATGTCATAACCATTTGCTGATTTAGAAATTTTCTTCAAATGTGACTTTTTTTTAAACAAGGTGTGCATCAAGTTTTAGGGCTCAGAAACACCATAACTACTTTCCATTTCTCTATGGCTGAACTTTCACATTGTTTCTGGGTGTTCCAATGTTGTAATAAACTTCCTCATATATAAGTTTTTGCTTCGCAGCTCTCATTGGTAGGTAGAGAATTTTAGAGTACAGGGGAATAGGCCTAGTTGAAGGCCCTCAAACACTTGCTGAGCATATTTTGTGGAAAGGTTTGAAAGAGCCCACAGTGAAGCAGTCATCTGAATACACAGATCTGCTCTGTCACCTCTAGTGTCAGCCCATTAACATTCAACCCACCTGAGTACCCTCCCTCTCCTACTGACTCATTGCCGTTCTTCTGTTGAAAGGTTTCCTACTGAACTCAAATGCTTGTCCAAGCATCATGGTCCCTTTCTAGGCTTCTGCTCTACCGTCAAGCTCTCTGCTGGAGTGATGATAAAAATGCTTCCTCACAGACTCTGAACCCTGGAGGACATAAGTAGAGCTCCACACATCCCTAAGTCTTACCTGTGCTCCAGCTAAGTGCTCAGAACATCCTGGAGACCAATGAGTTTGTATTCTTCCTTTCAAACATTCTTTCAGGGAAGGTCTTCCTAATCTTTAATAACAGTGATGGGATCTTATAAAAGGATTCCAGTAAATATTTGTGTAAAGAATTGCCCATAAAAACTAATTCTGTGGAGCAGAAAGATTGGGTCCAAGTCTGTGATGATCCCTTATTTGGCTCTAAACATGATTATTGCTTGGGGCTACTTTTATAAAATTAATGCTCTTGACACAAATTAAGCATGTAGGGTGTGCTGAGGGAAATATGTTGAGCTCGTTTGAAAGGAGGCACCTACCTAATGACATGAAGTGAATTTTGGACTTCTCTAGAGACTCTCATTCCATCGACCTAGCTACTATCTCCTGGTTGCTAAGTAAGGATTCAGTATCAAAAATCATCTTTAGAATTACGTTCCTGGCTATCTATCTATCCATCTTCCTCTCCTCTTTCTTTTCTCTTTCTTACTACAACCCCAAACATTTTTAGACCTTTGTAATACCAAGCAGTATTTACACATTTGTAAATTCTGTAATTTGTTTCTTGCAGAGGAATCTGTACTTCACAGGGTTGTAGACTGATTACCCCCCCCCTCCCCGAAGCTGTTAGATTCCTGCTATTTTTTCCTCTGTGACTCAAGACCAATACTACTTTCAAGGAGAAATAAAATCATCTCTGAAAAGGCCAGGGCTTAGTTCCATTTTGTCTCCTCAATAATCTACCAACAGGAATATCTGCTTTATCCGCTAAGATGCAGATCCTGCTAGCCTTCTTCTAACCCACAAACTGGTTTTGGACCCCACACCCTGTTTAAAGGCTGATTGCAAGTGGAAGTCTACAAAAATCGTGTCGAGTTTCTTTCACTGCCCAATGCCAGCTGACTTCATGTTTCTAAAAAACTAATTTAGCTTTAAACATTTATTATTCAGGAATTTTTTTTTTGTACCTGTAGTACTCACCTGAGTGATCTGAGCAGTATAGTAGGGATAGCTACTGAAGCCATGTGAAGGGTGTTATGCTTTCTATATACTGTGTGACCGTGGTCTGGTTCTATGTAAACACTTGAAAGGTATCACTAGCTTCTAATAACTACTGTGCTATTTCATCTTTACAATACCTTTAAAGTTGCTTTTCATTGAAGATCTTTGAGTTTTATGACATTTGACATCTTTAGAGTAAGATAATGTGGAGGTAGAGAAGATAGCAATGTACAAAAAAATGAGGAAATACAGGGCTTAGTACAGTACCACCATGAGCTATATGATTTTAAGCCTCAGCTTTCCAATCTGACAGGGGTGAGCTGTCAGTGATTATTCCAGTTTTGTAAGGACTTAAAGCATGTACTATAAGGGACTATCTTTAAGGAAAGCATAATGCTGCAAATATATAGTTAATAATAATAATGAATTATTATAGACATCGCCACCATATGCAGAAATGACAGTGATCTCCATGAAGATTGCCCACCTTGTCCAGATTAGAGAATTCTTGTCATCTCAGCCCTCTTAGCCAGATGGACAAAGCTACTTACTCCTGCTCAGTGCCTCTAGCACATGGAAAGTGGAAAGGGCCTAATTCGAACCAAGAAAGACCTTAGTCTCTGTCAATAGTGGATAAAATACTTACTTTTCAAATTTAATTAAAATAGAACTATGTTAATACATGGCTTAAAATTCTGGAGGCCATAGAGAGCATAGTATTGGTGATAAATCCTGAAGTCTGGATTTCATTAGCCTCTCAACATACTCTGAGATTGTGTTAGGTTTTTGTTTTGTTTTGTATCCTGGGGACATTTCCTGTTATCCTGCTCATCTCCCTGTCACTCCAAATTCACTGCCCCAAAGACTTTTGAGGAATAAATACAATATAGGTGACAAATTGCATCCATAATGCCCATCTACAGCAAAAAAACTCTCTTATATTTTTATGTAAAGGTAACCATGAAGTGCACTGGCTGGCTAAGTGTTAGAAAAGGAAGATGTGTGGGTAACTGGGATAAAACTGGCAGTTTATAAGTAGGGCTTGTTAATAGAAAAACAAATCAGCTATCATCGAAGACTTAGAGAGCTTAGAGTAGTGTTGTATGTTTAAGGATTTTTCAGGAATTGGCACATCCGAGAAAAAACCAAAAGGACCCCAGAAGGGCATGATGGTCTACACTTGAGTTGAAGTTGTAGCTTCAACACACCTAGACTAGACATCCATCTCCCAGGAATGTCTTACACAGCTGCATATTTATAGCACTTAAAAATATAAGAACTATTCAAAAGCTCTTCAAATAGAAACAATGAAACACACCAGAGTTTGCTAACTGAAATCTAGTGGACATATTATTTTACTAATAAAAGTTCCCCCAAAACCTTAAAATTGTAAATATCTTTTCATGCAAGCATAAAGTTTACCAATTGGCCTTGTTAAAAAAGAGATACTCTCCATTTTAATAAAAGATACAATCACACAGTACTTCAGAGGTATAACGCGGCTTTAAAGTGATGCATACAAACAGGAATTGCAAACTAGAAGCCACAATAGCAACTTACGGAATGCTAGAAGCTTGCAAGTCTGGAAGCACGGGTTGCAGAGTATATGTGGTCTAAATATCCCTCTATTCACACTTGTGTTTTCTCAACCCTTTCCAAAGAGTAAGGCCTGCTGATAAACCGACAGAGGACAGGTTGATGATCTAACAATGCAGCTGAGCATCATCCTTGCATTGCTAGAGAGGAGAAGTGGAAAATGGAGGGTAACAGGGAAAAGATTACTTGCAAAGAGCTCAGAGAGAACTATAAGACATTTGTGCCTCTAACTAGATGCCCTTCAGCAGAAGCTTTGGGGACATGTGAGCACAAATTCTTGTATAATCATGCAATTACAACATCAACCAGAAGACAGGACTGATTTCCTCCAAGGACTAGAGAATGATGCAGCGTAGTATTGCAGTGGGCTTGCTTCCTGCTTCTGTGTTTGTTACTTAACGTTTCCTTGCATTTATGCACAGGGCTTCCCATGTGCAGGCACTTGCTTTATTATATTATTATATTTATTGCTTTATTATATATTATGAAGAACACAAAAGTCACAATTTAAAACAGAGCCCACACTATTGAACCTTAAACAAGTAACACCAGTGTGTACTGACTGTGGTTCTGGAAAGAACACAGGCAGGGAATAGACAGTAGGGTTTGGTCACCTGATCTAAGCCTCCTAGGTAAAATGAAATGTAAGTATTGGACGGCCTCCTCGCATCTCCAAGAGTGATGCTTAGGTACCCCATCTGGAAGCCCTTTCCACATGCAGCTCTCACCTGAATGTTCCCATTTCCTCTCTCCATAGAGTTCAAGCTCCATTTACAAAACTTCTACGAGGCATGGCTTTGCAGAAGCCAGACTGCCACATGGTGTGAATCCCCCAGTTATTCCCTAAGAGCACTGCCCCTTAAACATTCAACAGCGTCTTTCCTCCTGTCCTGATGGAAGGCTTTTATTTAACTTTATTATTTCACATTTGCTCCATTACAGTGCCATGTTCCATCCACATGTTATATGGATGCACCACTTCTATTATGTCCACATATATTAAGGCTATTATGTACTTGAAGATATAATCCTACCTCTGCCCTGTATTTTGCAAATCTTATAAAACCACAGTGTTGATAATCATTATCTATATAGTAATAAAAGCAACTAATATCATATGCTGGAAACTTACCGCATGTCAATCATTGTGCAGTAATTTCCATACAATATCTCCTCTTGACTAATATTTGTAAATACTCAATGACCTGGTTGTATTATAATCATTTTGCATATGATAGAGAGCGATAAAGGTCTACTGAGTGTTACATAGTTGTTTCAAGGAAGAACTGTGATTTGAACTTGTATTTAAAGTCTTATATGATTCTAACCTTGGCATTATTGTGTTCAGCTAGTCATTATTGTCACTATTACTTGAATGAATTCTTTGTGTTAGCCTGCCAGGTGGATTGGCTTAGATCTGTCATACATTCACCAGATGTATTTGGTTGCTTCTGTGACATCTATTGAAATAAGCACTGAGACTGGACAAAGAAGTATTCATCATTCCTAATTCTAATAACAAAATTAATTTAAAATATTTAACATTTTACTTATTTACTTATTTATTTATTTATTTATTGTGAATGTTTATGGCACATACATGCCACAGCACACCTGTGGAGGACAACTTGTAGGAGTTGGTTCTCACCTTCTTCCGTGCAGCTTCTGGGAATCAATCCACGTAGTCATGGTTGGTGACAGATGTTTTTGCCCACTGGTATGTTGCTCTAAACTAGAGCAACTAGATAGTCTCTGGATAAAGAAAATACTTTTTGTATGTTAGGTTAAAATTCCAAATGTTTGCGTGTTTTGGTGGCTAATGTACACATGACTAGACATGGAGATGCAGAGATGAACATAAGATGACAGAAACGAGGGAGAGGTGACATTGCTGTTCTAACATATCCATCAAGGCAAGCCCACAGCTATTACAATTAGTAGGATTAGCTGCCAGGATGAATGAACTGTGTGCCTGCCAGCAACCTGAGGGATTTATACCTATTTGAACCATCCATATCCTGTCTTTCTTTCTTTCTTTCTTTCTTTCTTTCTTTCTTTCTTTCTTTCTTTCTTTCTTTCTTTTTTTTTTTTCTTTTTTCTGGCAGCCTCATTCTATACAGTTGTGCTCAGTGCTCTGCCATGTGGTCATTTCTTGTCTGAGATCAGTATTATAGGATAGACTTTCGACTCAGACATACAGCCATTCTGTAATTTGGCTGTCAATCTTTCTAAAGTCTTTTAAAATGACCATCTCAGCCAATCAGATTCCTTACTTAGAAATTTGGCATTAGGAAACTAAGACTATATGTATTTGTCAGATCCTGAGAGGATAGCATGCACCATATGCAAACTAGCAATGCTGACTGGAGAAGGAGGGTGGGGCCATGCACGGAAAGAAAGCACCCTATTCTTGGAGCAGCTCTCCATTCTAGTCTCCAGTTTGGGGCCCTGCTTATCCCTGCAGGGGTTTATTTTACCCAGTCAAGTCTTTTGCCACTACTGACTCAGTGAGTCACTGTTCCTGCGTTTCTTTTGAGCAAACAAGATTAGCTGAAGTAATCTTCCCTCTTTCCATGTCAAGTGGGATTGTGCTCTCTTAGTTTTCACTAGTAAAAGGATGTACAAGTAAGATAAGCCAAAAGAAAGAACTAGAATTTAGTGAACCAGAAAGTCCCATGGAAGTTTTTACATATATCAAGGCACAAAATTATGTAATGATCAGTAATCTATTACCCACACTGCCTCTCTCCAGGCACAATGTTAAAGTGGTTCTCATAAGTCTCCTTTGTCAAGTGCCTGAGAAGACAGATCTTGAGACTAAAGCTTTTACCCTTTCTATTCATCCTTAATTCAGACTCAATGCCCACGGATCCAGCCGAATTACTTCCTAGAGTTTATGAGTCACAAGATTTAAAAAAATGTAAAAACAAACAAAATCACAGTTAAATTTCTCCAAAGTTTTACTAGTCAAGGAAAAAGACAAAATGATGGAAGGTACTATTGTGTCAGGCCCCAGTTAACCATCATTATGATATTCCCATTGGATGTCAAGGGGTCCAGGACCCATTCTGCACTGCAAATACAAATGCATAGACATGTTTTCATTAGACTCAATTTCCTGAGTGGAATGTGCCTGAACAGCTAATTGTTCTGTTACTATAGAACCAACCACTAGCAACTGTGGAGTGGTTTAACATGATAATCAGAGCCACTCAGATCCGTTTCTTGGAATTTTAGCATTGGGACACTGAGACACTAAGATGGTTGGCAGTGAAGTCCATGTATAAGAGGATGTCATAAACTATATATAAACTAGGACTGTATTGGAACACGTAGAGATAAAGGGCAAATATGCTGGCCTGGAAAGAAAAGGGAGGCTCTCTGTGGGAATAAGGTCAAAGCAGTTTTACGGGGCAGTCACAGAGAGCCAGGGACCGTTATCCCTCCTGGGGAGGCTCAGTCTTTCTCTCTTCTAATTTCTACTGGGCTCATTCTAGGTTCACCGACCCTCAGACTCTTCTCACTTTAAAATAATAAATAGTTCTCAAGCTTTGTTAAGCCTTGGGAACCATTGGTCTCCCTGGCAACCCTAGGATGATGGTTGCTGGCCTTCCTGTTGATGAGACGGTGCTATTGCTTTATCTGTAGGTACAAAACTTGACACTCAGGATTGTCTGTTTCCCACTGAAAATGTTAATACCTAGAGACTCTCAAGTCTGTGGGGAGCTGGAATGTGCAGTCCTCGAAGCATATGGAGACACTCAAGTTCCCCACATGCAGCTTTACTCATGGCCTGAAAAGCATTGCCTAGAATGCCTACAAAGTGAAACTGAAAACTCTTTGTTCTTTATATCTTATCCAATATTATATAATCTAGTCACTACTTAAAACCACTTTTTAAGCTTCATCTTTTAGTGTTTATAGGATTTTTGCATTAATTTTTGCAAATACATAGTGTATAGAATAATATCTCCTATTATGAGCACTCAATAAATGTCTATTATTTTTGCTATTTTAAAATTCTTCAGAGTGCTGAGATTAAGAGACTATTGAGTGTTAAGTCATAAAAGATATATTTATGTGAGCCTTTCCAACAAAGATTCAGAAAACATCACAGAAGAAGGGGCAGAAAGAAGGCAAGAGCTGGAAGATGGGGAAACATGCTGTGAAATGCCACCTTTAGATACAGCACACCTATTGTCCTCATGTCTCCACAGGAGCTGTAGTTGTCAGCATAAGATCAAGCTAGTGAACATTCTAGCATGAACAAGAGAGGGGCTAATGAGACACCAGTCCTGGCTGAGGAGCAGTAGACAGCTGTGCGTGAGGGAGTCATTTTTGTTAGGGTATGACTGCTAGTAGGTTGCCTATGCTCTGGTGGGCAGTCTCAGACCCATGTGCATGAAAATATCACTAACTGGACTTGGTGGGTGTGATATTTTCAATATGCTTGGTCCAGGGAGTGGCACTACTAGGAGATATGGCCTTGTTTGAATAGGTGTGGCCTTGCTGGAGGAAGTATGTCATTGTAGCAGTGGGCTTTGAGATTCCACTCCTAGTTTCCTGGATGTCAGGCTTCTCCTGATTGCTTTTAGATCAAGATATAGAACTCTTGGCTACTTTTCCAGCACCGTGTCTGCCAGGATGCTGCCATGCTTCCTGCCATGATGATAGTGGACTGACCCTCTGAACCTGTAAGCCAGCCCCAATTAAGTGTTGCCTTTATAAGAGTTGCCTTAGCCATAGTGTCTTTTCACAGCAATGGAAACCCTAACTAAGAAAGAAGTTGGTACCAGGGGCTAGGGTATTGCTGTGATAGACCTGACCATGTTTTTGTTTGGAGGAATGTGAATTTTGGGACTTGGGATTTGGAAAATCATGGAATGCTTTAAGTGGGACTAAATGGGCCATCCTAGTAAGAATATGGAAGACATATTTGAACTCTGGAGATAATTCTTATGATGTTTTGATGAAGAATGTTGCTGCTTTCTGCCCTTGTCTGAAGAGTCTGTCTGAGGCTAAGGTGAAATTTACTTAAACTTTAATGTTTGGGCCCCCCGTACAATATACTAGGACAGTGTTTTGGCTTACAGGGTCTTTAGTGCTTTTAGTGATAAATATGCAGAAATTATTGTTAAATGTTGTTATTGTACTTATAGTTGCAAAGCACACTTTTTTTATTTTTTTCTTTCTGTGAGTCTACCCAACCACAATCTAAGTCATTTCCGTTTCTGTGGAGGAAGAGGGATGATGCCTGCAATTTGGATTTGCATGTGTATTCAGGTTAGTGTACATGGATGGCATATGCACATGTGTACATTTATGTGTCCTGCTCTCAACAAATTCTCTTCTAAGTTATAGATAGCAATTGTTTTTTAAGTTTTTAGCTAAAGGACATAGTTGGCCAGTTAATGCAGATGGATTATTATTCCCATTGAATAAACCTAGCTTAGAGTGCTTTGGGGTAATTTAAGCATGTTGCCTACTAGTTATAGCTAATAATTTCAGCTTTGCTCTGCAGGAGACAACTACGTTTTTGTGACATGAACAAAATCACAAAAGGTAATGTGACCAATATGTTCCCTGAGATTCAAGCAAAAGCCTAACCATATTATAAATAGGTCTGGGCTGAGAAAGACCTTTGAGTTGAGTTGAGTTAAGTTGAGTTGAGTTGAGTTGAGTTGAGTTGAGTAGACACAGCATCAACAGTCCATACCCAGTGCACCAGGTTCTGTCTTAACTTTTATGACTGCATTCTGTTTAGAGAGGTTGTTCATCAATCAGAACTGGCCATCAGACAAATAACTATTATTTGTTTCCTGATGGTTCACAAATCCAAGAAGTGAGGATATTTACTCTGTTGCTTATGACAGCATTCTCTGGAAAGGAGGTAAACAATTCACTTGCCAAAAGAAACTCCAGTGGCCCATTAGTTATGACTATCTGGAATAAGATCACTGCATTACTGGGTGGCTCAAAAGTAAACAACTATTCTTGTAAGTTAATGATTTAACTAATTTACTCTGCTTTCTCTTTGCTTAGACGTACGAGCATTATTTAGCCCCTATCCTGGAGTTCTTTGTTGATGTGTAGTGGCCTCTCAACATCCCTGAGTGATGCTTGGACGGGATCACTCTGCCCTATTCTGAAGTGAGAGGTGAATCCCCAAGAGCCTGTGGGTCCCGGTGACAAACCAGCTGTCCTGGTGGTGTCAAGCTGCTTTTGGTTTCCATGAGCACTGTCAGCATCACGTGATCACCAGGCGATTAGTGTCTCTTGCCTTTCACCCTGTCACTTTTTTGATCTGCCTCTCATTTTTCATGTTCCACTCTTCCTCCATTGTATTACTCTATGGCATTTGACATCAGCTGTCATGTTTCCTGCTAGCTTCTTACGGTAGAAAACCACTAAACTCTAGTAGCTTTGCTCTATTGTTCAGGGTTTTCTCAAAGCCACCCACATTATCCTGCTAGCAAAGTAGCAGAACTGAAAGAGAATTTTTTTCAGTTTGACATCTAGGCATGGCTTCCTCTCCACCTGTAGCTTCTTGCTCGACTGATTGGTGGGACTTTGCCTAGAAATGCTGTCTATTCCATGTGGTTTGCTGGCCATGCTGTATTAACTGTATCTGCTATGTTTAAGCAAATAAATGCAAGTGTCCACGAAGAGTGGCAGTTTGGATGCTAGTGGTATTCTGTGGCTTGTTGCTTGCAGATTACCTGAGGCCTCTATGTGAACTGACTCAACCCTGGCTATGTTGATCTGGAAGAGAGGACCATTTCCACCACTGACTGTAGTAAGCTCCATGAGGACTCCCTCTGTCCAGGTTCTTTTCTTTCATATATGCCATATGTCATGGTCTTGAGCCTCTTCTAGATATCTATACTTCTAAATATCTAGATTTCTAATCAGTCTGTTAATTGGAGGGTTGAACAGATGATATCATTATTGGCACTAGAGAGGATTTATATTAGGAAAAACATACAAATTTTATCAAATTGAATATGTCATGAGGTTATGATAGTAAATGATCAAAATTATAGAGAATAAAACCACAAACTTCAGCCTTCCTCTTGGGAACTGGACCAGCCCTACACCAAAGATTCTCAACTTGTGGTTGTGCCTCATATATTTAAATCCCTAAGCCTGTGCAAATATTTGTATATGAGTTCTTTTTCCATTGATCAAGGGTCCAGTTCTTATTGATTCCTAAGAGAGTGTAAGCCCCCCCCCAACCCTTTCCTTGTACTATTTTTGATAGAGACAGACTGCTTGCTCTATATTCAGGTCTCCTGCTAAACTTCTGACTTCTTTATCCCCAGGTTCATGATGCCACTGCTTTTCTGAGGAATAAGATTTTTCAGTCACATAATTTTGAGGAGTGTTGGAGCTGAAATACAAACCCAGCAGAACCAGTACCCCTTATGTTTTGGGTTGCTCTGTTCTTTTCTCTATACAGGATCACCCTTTGGGCAGCAGCCCTTTTTAGGTGCACTATTATTGCCCTTTGAAGAATCATCCTTGTATAGTAACTGCTTCCTAAGCATCCTGCCTTCACTGTACTCCAGTAACCTTCCCCAGCCCTGAAGCCTAGAAGCAACCTCTCCAGACTGCTCACTCAGGGCTTTCCCATTGCACAGCTGGCTGCGGAAAGCAGACCTTTATCATAACTGTGTATTCTAGTCGGCATAAATGGACAAGCCTTGCATCTGGACCATCTCCAGGAAATCCATCCCAAACCCTGAATGGTCCTGGCCCTGCTCCAAAACTGTACTAACCTCCCACAAATTGTGATTCCAGACACGTTTATACCTTGGCCCCCAGGATAATGGAAGCCACAAAAGAGGCAGAAATTAAAATGTCCATCCAGCTGGGCCCACAATGTGGGCCAGTGATTACAATAGAACCAACTGTCTCTTGGGGCACCTGAGGGTAGCACACCTGTGCTTTCCATAGTAGAAACAGAATCATCCAGAGATAGTTCCTACATGCTTAGCTATTGTAATTATGATGTGCTACTTATCAACCAAGATTTTAATGAGCAATTGGAAAAAAAAAGACCAAGTACAAAACAATTATGAGAATTCTGGTGACCTTTGTCACACACCTTCCATTGCCATTTTATGAAAACTAAACAACCCAAATTATTGTTTGATGGAGGCTGTAAGACAAGATAGAGTATTGTGAATCTCTACCAAGAAGAGTGAGGACCACTCATATCTTCCCAGTGACCTCGGGTCCTGAAAGGCAAGCATTATACGATGCCATTGCAGATGGAAAGAGTATTCACAGCAACGGTGACAGGTCTAAGAATAAGGGAAACCAAGGACATAGGGTGACATAGAGTTCAAGCTATGTAGACATTGCCCATCTCAGTTTTTCCTTCCATCCTTAATAGCCCCAGCCATTGGCAGGAGCCACTCATTTTACCCAAAGCTGTCTGAAGGTGCAGAGTTAAGTGCTTGCTATGGCACATCTGAGAGTCTTTGCTAGGCTAGGTCTGAAAGTGAGCACTCCACTTCTGGTGTGCCAAGAAGAAGCAGCTCCCTCACTCCCACCCCAAACAGCTCTTAAGCATGGAGAGGCAGTGGTCCAGTGAACAAAGAAATCCTGCCACCTCTCTCCCAGCAACTCACCTGTCCCCTTGTATCTTCATGCAGGACGGACACACAATGTTGTGACACACCTGCTACCCACGGTTTTATGGCTTTTGTTTTTGAACTTCCTTCTTCACTAGACTAGATGCTTTGTGAGGACAGTTTTCACGATCGTCCTATCTTTAATATGAAAACTTTTGGGGCAGAATAATCAACTCAATGAGGTTCTAGTTACTATCACAGCAACAGCGAATTATTAGTGAAAAGTGGAGTTATTGCCTGATTTTGTTTGTTTGTTTATTTATTTATTGGTGGTTTTTGTTTTATTTTGAGACACAGTTTCTCTATGTAACCCTGACTATCCTGGAACTCACTGTAGACCAGGCTGTCCTTGAACCCAGTGCCTGCCTCTGCCTCCCAAGTGCAGTGACTAAAGGTGTGTGTGTGCCACTACTGCCCAGTATGCCTGGGTGCTTTTAATACTCATGGGGACACACTGCAGCTTGGTGTGTGTGGCCTCAGTGTTGAATATAACTTGAAAGATAGAAGTGAGTGGTAGCATGCAGTGAATTATGACACTTCTCTCCGGCCATGTTCTGTCTGCTGCAGGGGCCTGTAATACAGTGCTTCTCAGCCTTCCTAATGCTACAAACTTTTAATACAGTTCTTCATATTGTGGTGACCCCCAACTGTAAAATTATTTTATTACTACTTCATAACTGTAATTTTACTACTGCTATAAATCATAATGTAAATATCTGTGTTTTCTGATGGTCTTAGGTGACCCCTATGAAAACATCATTTGACACCCAAAGGGGTCACAAGCCACAGGGTAAAAATTGCTGCTCTAGGAGGTTGGGGGTGGGCATCATTGCAGCGGGGCTTTCTCCAGAACAGTGGGTCCAGCATCTATAAATCCTTCTCTTTTTCTCCAGGGAATCATCTTCCTCGGGGCCAAGAGGTTTGATTCAGCCACAGTCCCAGCTGAGATTGCCAGAGGAGACCTACAATAGGAAACTTACTGGCTTTGCTAGGGAAAGAAATATCTTGGACCTGTGGGGTCTTTACACTGAAGCCATATAGGAGGAAAAGGGTGTTGAGGGCATGGAAAGTAAAAGAGGGATAAGAGGTCCCTTAGACACCAGGAGAGCTGAAAAAAATCTCCCATGTCTTTAATGTTGGTCGCTACAATAATAAAGCGAATTCCAAAACCATATGGCTTTATCCTTTTCTAAGAAAGAGATCATTTAGTAGACTCACAAAGGATCTAGCTTTTAGGAAGTCATAGCCTTGCTAGGAATTCATCATTTTAGTGGACTGAAATCTACTGGAGCTACAGGTAACTCCCATTGTGTAATACCGCATCAATCTGACAGCTCCACATACAGACAATGATTACGGCTTATTCGTTCCTTCTACCGCTCAATAAATATTTATTGAGTGCTCACTATGTATAAGTAGCTCTTTTCTCCAGTTAAATATTTAGGCCATCCTTTGAGCTGTTCCTCACATCGAAGGGATTCTGGATCATTCCTTCCACTGAGGGATCCACTGTGCACATTGTCCTTTTTAACTCCATGTAGAGCACAGTGGACAATGACTATGGCATCAATTCACACTTTCCTTTCCTTTCTTTTCCTTTCCTTTCCTTTCCTTTCCTTTCCTTTCCTTTCCTTTCCTTTCCTTTCCTTTCCTTTCCTTTCTTTCCTTTCCTTTCCTTTCTTTTCCTTTTCTTTTTGGTTTTATTTTTCTTTTTGGTTTTATTTTTATTTTATTAGATATTTTCTTTATTTACATTTCAAATGCTATCCCGAAAGTTCCCTATAACCTCTCCCGCCCTGCTCCCCTACCCACCCACTCTCACTTCTTGGCCCTGGCGTTCCCCTGTACTGGGGCATATAAAGTTTGCAAGACCTATGGGCCTCTCTTCCCAATGATGGCCGGCTAGGCTAGAGACACGAGCTCTAGGGGTACTGGTTAGTTCATACTGTTGTTCCACCTATAGGGTTGCAGAACCCTTCAGCTCCTTGGGTACTTTCTCTAGTTCCTCCATTGGGGGCCCTGTCTTCCATCCAATATCTGACTGTGAGCATCCACTTCTGTGTTTGCCAGGCACTGGCATAGCCTCACAAGAGACAGCTATATTAGGGTCCTTTCAGAAAAATCTTGCTGACATATGCAATAGTGTCTGTGTTTGGCAGCAGATTATGGGATGGATCCCCTGGTGGGGTAGTCTATGGATGGTCCATCCTTTCGTCTTAGCTCCAAACTTTGTCTCTGTAACTCCTTCCATGGGTATTTTGTTCCCTATTCTAAGTAGGAATGAAGTATCCACACATTGGTCTTCCTTTTTCTTGATTTTCTTGTGTTTTGCAAATTATATCTTGGGTATTCTAGGTTTCTGGGCTAATATCCACTTATCAGTGAGTGCATATCTAGTGACTTATTTTCTGATTGGGTTAACTCACTCAGGATGATATCCAACATATCCATTAATTTGCCCAAGAATGTCATGAATTCTTTGTTTTTAATAGCTGAGTAGTACTCCATTGTGTAAATATACCACATTTTCTGTATCCATTCCTCTGTTGAGGGACATCTGGGTTCTTTCCAGTTTCTGGCTATTATAAATAAGGCTGCTATGAACATAGTGGAGCATGTGTCCTTCTTACCGGTTGGGACATTTTCTCGATATATGCCCAGGAGAGGTATTGCTGGATCTTCCGGTAGTACTATGTGCAATTTTCTGAGGAACCGCCAGACTGTCTTCCGGAGTGGTTGTACAAGCTTGGAATCCTACCAGCAATGGAGGAGTGTTCCTCTTTCTCCACATCCTCGCCAGCATCTGCTCTCACCTGGATTTTTAATCTTAGCCATGCTGACTGGTGTGAGGTGGAATCTCAAGGTTGTTTTGATTTGCATTTCCCTGATGATTAAGGATGTTGAACATTTTTTTCAGGTGCTTCTCAGTCATTCGGTATTCCTCAGCTGAGAATTCTTTGTTTACCTCTGTACCCCATTTTTAAATGGGGTTATTTGAATTTCTGGAGTCCAGCTTCTTGAGCTCTTTGTATATATTGGATATTAGTCCCCTATCAGATTTAGGATTGGTAAAAATCCTTTCCCAATCTGTTGGTGGCCTTTTTGTTTCATTGATAGTGTCTTTTGCCTTATAAAAGCTTTGTAATTTGTGAGGAGTGGGTGTGGTAGCAGTCCCAAGATGGCGCCCGGGACTGCAGCTAAGTCTTATGACTTGCACCTGACTTCCTCATACACCTGAAAATAAGCCACGTCCTGAGAGCTGCGCAGGTGCACCATGATGCTGGCAGTGTAAACAAGTCCATATTTGGTGGAGACATGCCACTGCCGCCCTGATTGGCTGAAGCTGCATGCCTGGTGAGGTGACATGGCCTGCCGTGAGTGGATGGGGGCTGAGAGTATATAAGAGTGAGAGGCCGGGGGTTCAGGGGAGAAAAAGATGAAGGAAGGGAGAGAGATGAAGACTGAAGCTTGCTGAATAAACTGCTGTTAGAAGAACTGGTGGTTATGTCGTTCTTGCTGGTCGAGAGCAGACACGACAGTAATGTTATGAGGTTCCATTTGTCAACTCTTGAACTTACAGCACAAGCCACTGCTGTTCTGTTTAGGAATTTTTCCCCTGTGCCCATATCTTCGAGTCTTTCCCCCACTTTCTCCTCTATAAATTTCAGTGTCTCTGGTTTTATGTGGAGGTCTTTGATCCACTTAGACTTGAGCTTTGTACAAGGAGATAAGTATGGATCAATTCGCATTCTTCTCCATGATAACCACCAGTTGTGCCAGCACCATTTGTTGAAAATGCTGTCATTTTTCCACTGGATGGTTTTAGCTCCCTTGTCAAAGATCAAGTGACCATAGGTGTGTGGATTCATTTCTAGGTCTTCAATTCTATTCAATTGATTTACCTGTCTGTCACTGTACCTGTACCATGCAGTTTTTATCACAATTGCTTTGTAGTATAGCTTGAGGTCAGGCATGGTGATTCCACCAGAGTGCTTTTATTGTTGAGAATAATTTTTGCTATCCTAGGTTTTTTTTTATTATTCCAGATGAATTTGCAAATTGTCCTTTCTAACTCAGTGAAGAATTGAGTTGGAATTTTATGGGGATTGCATTGAATCTGTAGATTGCTTTCAGCAGGATAGCCATTTTTACTATATTAATCCTGCCAATCCATGAACATGGGAGATCTTTCCATCTTCTGAGATCTTTAATTTCTTTCTTCAGAGACTTGAAGTTCTTATCATCCAGATCTTTTACTTGCTTAGTTAGAGTCACGCCAAGATATTTTATATTATTTGTGACTATTGTGAAGGGTGTTGTTTCCCTAATTTCTTTCTCAGCTTGTTTATCCTTTTGTGTACAGAAAGGCCATTGATTTGTTTGAGTTAATTTTATATCCTGCTACTGCACTGAAGCTGTTTATCAGGTTTAGGAGTTCTCTGGTGGAATTTTTAGGGTCACTTATATATACTATCATATCATCTGCAAAAAGTGATATTTAGACTTCTTCCTTTCCAATTTGTATCCCCCTGATCTCCTTTTGTTGTCTAATTGCTCTTGCTAGGACTTCAAGTACTATATTGAATAGGTAGGGGGAAAGTGGGCAGCTTTGTCTAGTCCCTGATTTTAGTGGGATTGCTTCAAATTTCTCTCCTTTTAGTTTGATGTTGGCTACTGGTTTGCTCTACATTGCTTTTATTATGTTTAGGTATGGGCCTTGAATTCCTGATCTTTCCAAGACTTTCATCATGAAGGGGTGTTGGATTTTGTCAAATGCTTTCTCAGCATCTAACAAGATGATCATGTCTTTGAGTTTGTTTATATAGTGAATTGTGTTGGTGGATTTCCATATATTAAACCATCCCTGCATCCCTGGGATGAAGCCTACTTGGTCATGATAGATGATCATTTTGATGTGTTCTTGGATTCGGTTTGCGAGGATTTTATTGATATTTTTGCATCAATATTCATAAGGAAAACTGGTCTGAAGTTCTCTTTCTTTGTTGGATCTTTGTGTGGTTTAGGTATCAGAGTAATTGTGGCTTCATAGAATGAATTGGGTAGAGTACCTTCTGTTTCTATTTTGTGGAATAGTTTAAAGAGAGTTGGATTTAGGTCTTCTTTGAAGGTCTGATAGAACTCTGCACTAAACCCATCTGGTCCTGGGCTTTTTTGGTTGGGAGACTATTGATGAATGCTTCTATTCCTTTAGGGAAAATAGGACTGTTTATATCGTTAATCTGATCCTGATTGAACTTTGGTACCTGGTATCTGTCTAGGAAGTTGTTCATTTCATCCAGGTTTTCCAGTTTTGTTGAGGATAGCCTTTTGTAGTAGGATCTGATGATGTTTCAGATTTCCTCAGGTTCTGTTGTTATGTCTCCCTTTTCATTTCTGATTTTGTTAATTAGAATACTGTCTCTGTGCCTTCTAGTTAGTCTGGCTAAGGGTTTATCTATCTTGTTGATTTTCTCAAAGAACCAGCTCCTGGTTTGGTTGATTCTTTGAATAATTCTTTTTGTTTCCACTTGGTTGATTTCAGCTCTGAGTTTGATTATTTCCTGCTGTCTACTCCTCTTGGGTGAATTTGCTTCCTTTAGTTCTAGAGCTTCTAGGTGTGCTGTCAGGCTGCTAGTGCATGCTCTCTCTAGTTTCTTTTAGGAGGCATTCAGGGCTATGAGTTTTCCTCTTAATACTGCCTTCATTGTGTCCCATAAGTTTGGGTATGTTGTGGCTCCATTTTCCTTAAACTCTAAAAAGCCATTAATCTCTTTCTTTATTTCATCCTTGACCAAGGAATCATTGAGTAGAGTTTTGTTCAGTTTCCACATGAATGTTCACTTTCTATTATTGATGCTGTTATTATAGATCAGCCTTAGTCCGTGGTGATCTGATAGGATGCATGGGATAATTTCAATATTTTTGTATCTGTGGAGGCCTGTTTTTGACCAATTATATGGTCAATTTTGGAGGAGGTGCCATGTGGTGCTGAGAAGAAGATATATCCTTTTGTTTTAGGATAAAATGTTCTGTAGATATCTATTTAATTCATTTGTTTCATAACTTCTGTTAGTGTCCATGTGTCTCTGTTTAGTTTCTGTTTCCAAGATCTGTCCATTGGTGAGAGTGGGGTGTTGAATTCTCCCACTATTATTGTGTGAGGTGCAATGTGTGCTTTGAGCTTTACTAAAGTTTCTTTAATGAATGTGGCTGCCCTTGTATTTGGAGCATAGATAGTCAGAATTGAGAGTTTATCTTGGAAGATTTTTACCTTTGGTGAGTATGAAGTGCCCCTCCTTGTCTTTTTTGATAACTTTGGGTTGGAAGTCAATTTTATTCGATATTAGAATGGCTACTCCAGCTTGTTTCTTCAGACCATTTGCTTCCAAAATTGTTTTCCAGCCTTTCATTCTGAAGTAGTGTCTGTCTTTTTCCCTGAGGTGGTTTTCCTGTAAGCAGCAAAATGTTGGGTCCTGTTTGTGTAGCCAGTCTGTTAGTCTATGTCTTTTTATTGGGGAATTGAGTTCATTGATGTTAAGAGAAATTAAAGAAAAGTAATTGTTGCTTCCTGGTATTTTTGTTCTTAATGTTGGGATTCTGTTCTTGGGGCTGTCTTCTTTTAGGTTTTTTGAAGGATTACTTTCTTGTTTTTTCTAGGGTGTAGTTTCCCTCCTTGTGTTGGTGTTTTCCTTTTATTATCCTTTGAAGGGCTAGATTCATGGAAATATATTGTGTGAATTTGGGTTTATCATGGAATATTTTGGTTTCTCCATCTATGGTAATTGAGAGTTTTGCTGGGTATAGTAGCCTGGGCTGGCATTTGTCTTCTTTTAGGGTCTGTATAACATCTGTCCAGGATCTTCTGGCTTTCATAGTCTCTGGTGAGAAGTCTGGTGTAATTCTAATAAGCCTGCCTTTATATGTTACTTGACCTGTTTCCCTTATTGCTTTTAATATTCTATCTTTTTTTTTAGTGCATTTGTTTTTCTGATTATTATGTGTTGGGAGGAATTTCTTTTCTGGTCCAGTCTATTTGGAGTTCTGTAGGCTTCTTGTATGTTCATGGGTATCTCTTTCTTTACGTTTGAGAAGTTTTCTTCTATAATTTTGTTGAAGATATTTGCTGGCCCTTTAAGTTGAAAAATCTTCATTCTCATCTACTCCTATTATTCGTAGGTTTGGTCTTCTCATTGTGTCCTGGATTTCCTGGATGTTTTGAGTTAGGATCTTTTTGCATTTCGCATTTTCTTTGATTGTTGTGCCCATGTTCTCTATGGAATCTTCTGCACCTGAGATTCTCTGTTCCATCTCTTTTATTCTGTTGCTGATGCTCACATCTATGGTTCCTGATTTCTTTCCTAGGGTTTCTATCTCCAGAGTTGTCTCACTTTGGGTTTTCTTTATTGTTTCTACTTCCCATTTTAGGTCTTGGATGATTTTGTTCAATTCCATCATTTATTTGGTTGTGTTTTCCTGTAATTCTTTAAGGACTCCTACCTGTTTGCAGAGTTCTCCTTTATTTCTTTAAGTGAGTTATTAATACCCTTCTTAAAATCCTCTACCAGCATCATGAGATATGATTTTAATTCCAGGTGTGTTGGGGTATCCAGACTGGCTGAGGTGGGAGTGCTGGGTTCTGATGGTGGTGAGCGATATTGGTTTTTGTTAGTAAGATTCTTACATTTGCCTTTTGCCATCTGGTAATCTCTGGAGTTAGTTGTTATAGTTGTCTCTGGCTCGAGCTTGTTCCTCCTGTAATTCTGTTAGCCTCTGTCAGCAGTTCTGGGAGTCCAGTTCTCTCCTGAGTCTCAGTGGTCAGAGTACTCTCTGCAGGCAAGCTCTCCTCTTGCAGGGAAGGTGCACAGAGGTCTGGAGTTCAGACCAGCTTCCTGGCTGAAGATGAAGGCCTGAAATAGGGCCTTTTCCAGAAGATGTGTTGCCTCTGCAGTCTGCTCACCCACCTGTACAGACTGGTCTCCTAGGGACCCAGGACACAAGATGGCTCTCTCACCTGCTCTGGCAGTCAGAGCCCTCTCATGCAGCTACCTCTCCTCTGGGGGGAAGGTGCTCAGATGTCTGCAGCCCAAAATGGGGTCTGTCCCAGAAGCTGTGTCGCTTCTGCCTGTCCCAGAAGCTGTGTTGCTTCTGCAGTCCACACTCTTCACCTGCGCAGACTGGTCTCTGAGGGACCCAGGACACAAGATGGCTCCCTCACCTGCTCTGGCAGTCAGAGCCCTCTCATACAACCACCTCTCCTCTGGCGGGGAAGGTGCCCAGATGTCTGGAGCCCAAAATGGGGTCTGTCGCAGAAGCTGTGTTGCTTCTGCCTGTCCCAGAAGCTGTGTTGCTTCTGCAGTCCGTCCACTTGCTCACCCTCTGCAGTCCATGAGCTCCACACTTTTTGTTAAGTGTCAGTCATATACTAGGTCTAAAGATGACAAAGATGAAAGACACTGCATTGTGCTCAGAGTTCTCTGGACCCACAGGAACAGGTTGCTGTGGGAGTAAGTTAGTGGCATACAGAGCAGAACCCAAGTGGCCTTTAGAGAGGGGAACCATTCTGGTGCCTTCACGTGGGAGGGGAGTCAAGATAGGAGCATGGGTTTTTGACAAGTGTCTGGGGCAGGGAAAGAGTACTTCGTGGAGGGTCCTAGGTAAGCTAAAGGGGAAAAGAATAGTCAAAGCAGGAGTGGACAAGGTGAGGGGGGTTCAAGAAGGCACCAGACAAAGCTCAAGCGAACCCAAAATGCTATACTAGAAAGGTGGATGTTTTCCCTGTAAGGTTAAATGGTGTCTGAAACTTTTCAAAAGAGGTAGGGTTAGCATGCTTGGCTTTATATTTGGGGAAGCCAGTTTGATAGTATTGGACCTCTAAAAATCAAGGTTTGAGACCAGCTAGGATACTTAATAATTTGGGTGAAGGGTATTCTACTAAGGTAGTAGCTGATTGTGTAGGAAGAAGGGCATGGTCAAGGTGGTGGAAACATGTAGACAACTGGGCTATGGGCCTTTGCTGCTCAAAGTGCATCTGAGGCCCAATAACTCTAGTGGTCCTTGAAAGCTTGAAAGTGTAAGCCTCAGGCCCTGCCTCAGACCCACTGAGTCAAAGTATTGTAGGTTTGCAAGATGCCCCAGATTTCTCCAGAGGCCATTAAAGCTTAAGGAACACTCCCTTAGGCCTTAGCCTAGGACTGAGACACCTGGAACTCCCACCCTCAGTTCTAGCACAGAAGTAATTCTAGCATAGAAGTAGTGAAACAGTTCCATACTTGGCACTGAGTGATGGCTGGGATTAGTGCTAAGAACCCAGCAAACATCCAGTTGAGAGGCTCTGCATAGACTGATATGTTGGGTAGATAAGCAGCAGTGAGCTAGGAAAGGCAGGCAAGAAGAAAGTGTGTGTAATTTTACATGCAGAGAGCCCATGCAGAGAGTGTGGAAGAGACACTGGAGCCTGGGAGTAACTAGTGAGAGCTAGAGCATGTATGTGTCAGGGAGAGGACATGAAAAGTTGGGTGGGGCCTGTGGAGATATCAAATCCAGCCTATTGGTTTTTACATTCAAAGGAAAATGGGAAGCCTGAGCAATATGGGAAGACCACAAGCAAGAAGAGAAGTAACACAAACTCCTTTGATGGCTGTGAGCACATCCTCTTCATTGCTGTAGGTGCCTTTACTTTGACTGGTTTCAGAAAGATTTATGGGGCATTCTTTATAGGTGGCCTTTCCTAGACAAAGCAGAGGAATTGAAATCCTGTGGTGTGATCCTTGTGATGTGAAGTACTCCAGGCGACATGTGGCTTCATCATGAAGCTTATCCACAGAGAGGGGTCACTTCATTCCCTTGCTGTCTCATGTGGTTGCTTCAGCTCCACTGTTCTAAGTCTTAAAGGCAGTTGTTTGTGGTTGTTATACAAACTTCTACATTTTTCCAATTTCGGGGCCATCCCAGCCAGCACAACTTTCTAAACTAGCCTCCACTTTACTAGTCTTCTCTCCCAACTTTACCACATGCAGATCTGCTCAGTCTTCTTTGTGTTGCTCTAGGACCCTCCTTAGTCACTGATGACTGGTTTCGGGGGCCTTAAGGGTGCCCTCTGGCATAGCAGTAGTAGATGCTGGTCAGTACATACATTCTTCTTGAACCACACGTTAACTTGTAGCTAGAGACAGATGCTCTATTTAGGGGTGCCCTTAAGACCTGTGAGTTCCCATCCCACAGTAGTTGTGACACTACAATTTAATTTTGTTATAGACCTAACAGTCCATAAAGGGCTGTTTTACTCACTACCATATTGTTGATTGGAGCAGAAGGCATGCATGTGATGGGCATTTAATAAACATTTTCTCAGTAACTTAACCCATATTGTTTTTAGACTTGCAGGAAGTATGCAAAACAGCC
Source organism: Mus musculus (assembly GCF_000001635.26). Lineage (NCBI taxonomy): Eukaryota > Metazoa > Chordata > Mammalia > Rodentia > Muridae > Mus > Mus musculus. Next base: position 14,250,066 of record NC_000075.6, on the reverse strand, counting down.
AGGGTGTTGGGTAAATTTTGAGGGTGGAAGTGTAAAACCCTGGCAGATAGTTTCCAGAACTGGGGCCAGTTTAGCTTTAGTTGGGTTACTGAACAGTGTTCACATGCATCTCTCTGTTGCTCTACAGCACTGCATGCTCGGCTTTCCAGAGCACCATCTAATGCTTCGCAAAAACTCTTTGTCTCTTCAGTAGATTCAGAGACTCAACACATGCAGTAAATCTAAGAACATCTGCTGGTGCCTTGGCTCGTCCTGTCAAGGTGTTTGGTGTACACACGTGATGATCCAGGTTCAACCTTCAGACCCCTGTATAAGTGGAAGGAGAGGATTGAGTCCTGAAAGTTGTCCTGTAACTTCTACACATGTACCTTGGCACATTCACACCCACAAACAAATATGTTAAATTATCTTAAAATCTGGAGAAAAGAGAGGCAGAAGGCGTATAAATCACAAATTTTTAATTTTATAGGCAGGATGCATCAAAAGGCCGGCAATTTGCAGATAGAACTTCTATTAACTGGTAGAGAAAAAGGCAAACATCACTTTGTCACAATGGAAAGCCAATTGCTAAATTAAAAAAAAAAAAAAAAAAACCTTTTTTACTTGTAATCATTTCAATGTTTGTAATTTTTCACCATCTCCTGGCATGTTTCACTGTTTTTTGCGATTAAATTGTGGTTCCCTGGATTCCTACATTGAGTCCTCTCTGTATGAGTTTTTTTCTGTTAACATTCAAATTTCTATGTTTGGCAAAAATACTAGAATGCTTGGTAAGCTTACTAAGTCTTTGTTGCTGCTGCTAAGATGGTGTCTCACTAAGTAACCCAAGCTCTCCTTAAACTCAATGTATCTCGGGCTGGCCTCAAATTCATGTCAATCCTCCTGCTTCAGCCTCTGGAGTGCTGGGATTACTGGTATGCACTACCATGCCTGGCTTTTTTTTTTTTTTTTTTTTTTTGAGACTTTTCTGTACCTTACATACCAGTTCTGTGATGTCAATGTCCTAATTATTGGTTTATTCAGATTCACCAACAAAGGACAGATATTTTGCTTTCCATGACTTATTTTTAAAATTAATTAGCAGAGAAATCATTATCACATTGATTTTGGTTACCCTCCCTACTCTTGATGTGCAGGTGTGTTACAGGACTGGAGATTGGATGAGGCATGATTCTAGGTCCTGAACTCTGACCCCAACACTCAGAGTTTTCCAAGGGCCCAAAGACAGTGAGCTATGCTGGGTGTTCTCTCAGAGGTCACCTGGCTCTGACATAAAGGTGCTTGTGGATTTTATCAACTAGGTTACTTTCTGGGCAAAATGGACCCTACATAGGAGAGCAAAAGTCAGGGTGAGGTGAGAGCTGGGTGGGTGCTTGGTTTGACTTGTGTTTCCAGCACCCTGGAACTGCAGGGATAGTGTATGAACTTTAAATCTGCATATAGTTCTTCATCAATTAAATATTAATAATTCAGTGAGGTTGCCAGCTAGCATATAGGTATATGACAAGGGACTTTTTCTTTGTACCTCTGTGGACTGCTTACTGTCATTTGTAAAGAGCTGCAAAAGCAACGGCAAAGACGCAGGTGTGATGGGTTGACTCCAGGGCAGAAAGAGCTGAGACAGCAATTGCAACTGCCTGTTACCTCAAAGGACAACAGGAAAACAGAGTCAGTGAAAGTCTGCAAATGAGAACAGTGTGAGAAGAACCGAGTTTCAGGAACACAGTGGCTGAAACTGAGAGTGGGGTGCCTGCTATAGACCAGGCAGGTAGACCTGAGGATTGAGGCACACAGGGCCCTGCCTTGTCTCACAGGCACAAAGCCATCATGGGGAAAATGAAAGAAGCTTGAGTTCATCTGAGTGGTTTGGAGACCCCACCCCCCAGGAGGGGGCTGGATATTTGGGGATATAGCCCAAGGTCAAGAAAGAAAAACAAAGAGCCCAAACCACTCACTTTCCATGTTTTTCCTCTCCGTTCTCCTCCTGCAGCCGTTTAGTCTCACATCCTTGGTTGAAGCGCCCTCTTAGCCTCTGTCTAGTTTCAAACTAAGGCGATCTTGCTCTCAACTCTCAGAGCCAGATGTGGCCGTTTCCATGGAGTAAATCCGTGGTGTTTGTGTGTGGTTTGTTTTAAAAATAACCTAGGAAAGCTGAACTGTTTCAAGTGTGCATTGAAGGTTGAAAAGGATGGCTGCACAGCCACGATTGAGCTGCAGAGATGGCTGCTGTGAGCTGGGCCATAGGACAGCCAAACAGCAGGCCGGTCACCATCCCATGTAGAGGCACACAAGAGCAATCCGGGAAGAGCCTGCTATCCCTGCTCTGACAGCAGATTTACTGAGCTGGTTATGAAGCCTGCTATTTCTGCTCTGTCAAAATCATTCCATTAAGTCTTAAAATAAGCCTGCAACTGGATAATCTTATCCTTATAGAAAGAAGCCTTACGTAATACATGCAAATGTCTGTTGAAATTATTAGGCTTTTATTTTCTCCTCCTCGGAGCAGCACTTAAGCAAGAGCTGTAAAAGCCCCGAGAGTTCTAGAATAAATGTTCATCTAAGAGCATCTACTAAGAGTCTATGGAGAGCAAAGGCTCTGTGTGGAGATGGACAGGACCTGAGCTTCTGTGGAGAGCTACCCAAAAGGTTTAGAAGCAAAGGCTCTGTGTGGAAATGGACAGGACCTGGGCCTGATGCCTCTTAGGTATCTAATTACTTCAGATTGCTCCATGCAAATTACTTTCCTGTCACCCCTCAAAGTTGTTTGGTCCACCAGAAATGTGTTTAGAAAGACAGGGATGGAGTCCCAGTCTTGTCCTTTGAGCTCTGTGTCATAGCTAGTGAAGGGTTCCTTTCTTACCTGTACAATGGGTGAAGTAACAGTTCTTGTTTCATGGGGCTGCTGGAGAGATCTGGGAGCCATCCATCTATGGAGTGCCCTGCAAGTTACAAAGGGCAGGGAGGTGGCCAGCGCTTGCTGTTCCTCTGCCTCTCAGAATGCTGATGGCTACTTGAGAGGAGAAAACCACTTATTACAAAAAGTCCTCCTTCACGATTACCGTCGCAAATGATGACATACTCGGATTCTGCCCATAAAGGCAGATATAAAGTAATCAGAAAGCTAGTCCATTCTAGAAGATGTGAAAACACCTTTCATCTACAAAATAAAAAAGTTTCTTCTGAGATTCTAGAGATTTGGGTGGCCTGAAAGAGTGCCACATAAAAGCATTTGCTAAATTGTGGGGTGGAGGGCTGTAAGAAGGCTGAAGCAATCACACAAAAAGATTTTTAATTCCATTTGAGCTATAATCTGATTTTGCTGTGGAGTACAATGTCCCTTTCAAAAGAATCTGAAGTCAATATGGAAGACTGTGGTGCAGAAGTTTTCCACCCAGCAACAGGATGACGTCAGCGGTCAGGGAAAACAACCAACCAGTAAGCAGAATGAAACAGAGCGTGCTGGGATTTCGCTCACTGGTCTCCTAGAGCAAGCTCAGCTCTAAAGTGCAGGGGTTATTTGCAGTTCCACTGCACTTGAAACCTAGACTAAGAGGCTCCATAGCTGAGAGAGCACCGGCTCGCAGGCGTTGTTGAGACCATTTGCATTCAGAGCCGGTCCTGCAACTCCTAAGAGTCATGTTGGTTGATGTGTTTCTGCAAGAATTGGGGAGTGGGGGGTGGGGGTGTGGGGGTGGGGGTGGGGGTGGGGGTAAGGAAGAAAGGGCATTTAAAAAGTCAGGATTAGTATATATTTTAAAGGCTTGATTTATATGCTGTGCCTTGTAGTTGTTTGAAACGTGTTTTGTTTCGTGCTTTAGACGCTGCTGGGAGACTAATAAGCTAATGACACAGGGGCCATTATGTAAAGTTCAGTGCATGCTCTATAAACCTCAGAGAGTTTGAACTTGCCTGTGAGGTTTCAGGTCTTCTAATGATAAGCAGTCTGAAAAAGAACAGCTGTTTTATCTCTGGGTCAAAAGCCTGACTTTCCTTAAAGTGTGTTCTCTGTGTGCACTACAGATGTTTCAATGGGAAGTTCTGATGTGGCTTGCAGACTGCCTCCCGGGTGAGGAAGGGGTGCAGGATTTCTGAAAACATGAAGTTTGTCTCCAAACATCTTGTCAGTCTTCAAGGTCTTGGTAGACAGTGGCAGCAGTACCAGAAAGGTGTACACCTTTCTGAAGGGTTAAACCTGCCTACCCAGCCTCACTTCCTGCCATACCTCCCAGGCACAAACCTTGTCCGCTTGAGCCAGAAAGCATTCTCTCCTGTGAGGGGTGAAAGCTCTTCTTTCCAAAGGAAACAAGTATCTGACAAGGAGATAGTGATTTTCCATCTCTCTTCTTTCAGAGTCGCTGGTAGACTTCAGGAAGCATCATAGATGGAGTTATTAGTCTTCATCTGATACAACCTTTCTCTTTTGATAATTTGTGTCTTGGCTGACAGTCTCCTTTTTTTCATTAGTGAAATGAAAACAAGTTTCATAAAAATGAGTTAATTTGAGCTAATTAGGGACATACCATTCTGAACGTACTCAAAGGACTGACTTTGAGAAGCTAGAGAAAAGCAGAGCATGTTGCCAAGAGAGCCTTACTTTTGGATGCAGGTGCCTGCCTGTGCTCATGGACTGGCTCCCCACTTAGCAGCACGCTCTAGCCCGCAGGTGCAGACCAGGGCAATGCTCAGATCCAAGGATGACTATAAAGATAAACAACCTTTCACACAGAGGTTCACTGGCTGAAAACAGAGTAGTTGAGTAGATGGCTACTCAATAATTCATGGCCCTCTCTCCCCGTTAAACTGGAAATAAACAACTTGTTGGCAAATAGACATCCCAGAGAGACCCACAAATACTGTGGGATTTGTAATTAGCATGTAAAAGGATCGCTTCCAAAGCTGTAAGCTTGTTGTGCCCCACGGGTTCCTGGGAACACTGGGAAGGCCTTGTTTACACTCCGGCATTCATTTGCTTAGCAAATCCTCACTTTAAAGGCAACATTAAATTTCAGGGGTTTTTCCTGTTTGATTGACCTCAGATAGCAAATGAAGGTGTGATCTAAGTTTCACTGTTCTGGAAGTCTTGAGAGTAATGCAAGGGAACTCCTAAAGATTCTATAGCACCCTTTGTGTGTTCAAGGGCGATAGAGCAGGTGAAACCCCTGAAGCAACAACAGCATTCCCTGTCTCTTCGTGCTCCTTGTATACAGAGAGGTTTAGAAAAGCGGTTACTGGGGTGAAGCAGGAGCCTGTGTCGGGGTGAAAACCCCAGAGGCAGGTTATAGGCCACAACCACTGCAGTGCAGAAGTCGGAGGAAGTGGGGTGCAGGTACACTTCCTGGGTAAGCTCACCAGCTGTTTTGACCTCTGGTTCCTTATTAGTCGGTAGTCAAGGAGACAACGGGAAATGGCAACATCTGACTATTTTCGTCCAGCCTTTTTCTTAGAGACCGTGCACTTGCTGACAAAGTAATGCACTGGGCCTAGGGTTCAGCTTACCACAGTGCCTTCTTCCCATTAGTCACAAACAGACTGGGCATGCTCAGAGATTTCAGGACAAGGGCAGCAGAATAGAGAAACGAGAAAGCTGAGATTCTCCTGTTGTCCTGCCATGCACCATTGAAGTTTACATAGAGATGGCATTAATAAAGACTGCAGCTAGAGCCTTGCCTGGAAGTAGAGATTGACCTGATTTTGATTTTGAATCAAGGAGCCATTCATTCCCTTATGGGCCCGATCAGATCTTAGCCTGTACTTGAGCAAGGGGAAGCCAGTTTATTCCAAGAGGGTGTCATTTTGTATGGGAACATATGGATGTGATGTCGTGGGTTACAGTGGCATGAGTAAGGTCAGCTCTTTATTTGCTATGTTGCATCTGGGAGTGAAATTGGAGTTAGGCAGATTTCTTCTCCAGTGCTACCGAGGAATACTGCAGAGAGATTGCTCCAGCCTAGCCACTAAGCCAGGGACTCCAAAACCTGCTGGCTAACTAGGCACAGAAGAATCAGAATTCCCCTGGAGGTTTTAGTGCGAGCTGGTGGGGCCTAGACCTTAATTTTGGGTGTCTAGTCTCCAAAAGTATGATGAGACAATGCACTAGGCTGCTTTAAGTTGCATAGCTAATGGTTCTTTTTAAACAGCCTTAGCAAATTAACACATGGTGACAAGAAAAATGACTGATGCCACCAGGGCAGCAGAGGAAGCTGCCCACTGTATGGAGATGGGTCAGACACTTTACCTTTCTGGAAGAAAGTTTTCTTAGTGGTGTTGTAGGGGTAGAATACATAGGTCAAAAGGAGCAGTGGGATATTGAGTTGCTCCCCAGTATTCTGTGGGTTTTCTTCCTCTGACATCACTCTAGAGTTTCTGAAGAGACAGAGTAAAAGAGAGAAGAGGGGTGGGCACAGAGCCACCTTACTGTTGTGTGGCTCAGCCTTATTCAGTGCGCAGAGCCTGGCTGTCTCTGAATTGGGTGGCTATCTTCTGTGAGCCATTTTTTGCTATCTCTGGATTGGATGTGTGCAGACCCTGGCTGTCTCTGGATTGGGTGACTATCTTCTGCGAGTCCTTTTTGCTTCTTCGTGACTCAGTTTGCTGAACAAGGCTTGGGCTAGGTGGAAAGGTTGTGGTGCCTGTGGCCCTTGACTGACAGGCCTTCTTCCCCAGGGCAGAGCATCAGCTGGTGGCCTCAGTGTCACACTCTGGGCAGGAGAATTATTTGCTGAATTATCCTGAGAACATCATGTATTGGGTACTTGGTATGCATCAAATCTCTCTCTTCTTCTGTGCCTCTCTCATTTAAGTAAATCCAAGCTAATTCTTCAATATGGAAACTGAAAGGGAAAACCGGTCCAAAGTCACAATAGATAAAGATGAGACTTTACTTCAAATCTGCTGGACTTGATCGATTTTGCTTGATTATAGTGTAAAACAATGCTTTACCAGGCTGTTTCATCCTGGGAAGCAGTTACATAAGCAAGCAACATTCATTTAGTGCCCATTACATGACAGATACACTTAAGGTTCTGGGGACTCAGTAGCACAAGACAGACAAAATCTCTGCCTCCATGGAGAAGGGAGGCAGAAGGTAAAAACAGACAAATAATTTAGGTGATAGGAACTACGTAATAAATAAAAAAGGAAGGGACAGAGAGTGTGATTGGCAGGCTCTGAGAAAACAGTACCCAATCTCCATCTCTTGATATTCATGCTCTTCTATAACCACTGGAATATGACCTGAACCAAGGGGCTTCCTTTGTAAGGAACACAATGCAGCAAAGTTAGATGAAGAGGCAGTTGCTAAGAATAAGTAACAGAGAAACAGTTTATGCTCACAAAGCTCAACCAGATCCACATGCTACAGTGACGTTGGTATTCATTCCTATTAGTTATAGTAAATAACAAACTGCCTTAGAAAGATGAACTGGATCTTCACAGTGCTTTGTGCAGGCAGCTTCTCCAACCACTGTGGATACATGCAGTGTTTCTTTGTACCAGGACACCAGCAGAATACTTTCTGCCTAATTGTGTTTAATGTTCCTTTGCAGGTCAGTGAAAGCTGAAAGCTCTCGGAGCAGATGGTGAGCCCATTTGATTCTCTGTAACAACCTAGATTGCTGAGATCTGAAAGAGCTGAGAGCCTGGCCTTGGCTTCTATGGGAACCAAAAAAGCAACATTAAGGCTTTCAGGGAATACTTTAGATATTCATTTTCTTAAACTACAAAGAAATATGAAATGAGAGAAATTTCTTCAAGCAGAAGAAGTCTTAAACAAGAGTTTAAAAGTTAAACATTTATGCATAATAAATATAGATTAAATGTCTTACCTCAACAGAAATCAAAGAAATATGAAAGCAATGGACAGTTATGATTTTTTTATATCTTTCAAATTGGGAAAAATGATCCTTAATTCATGTGAGATTTTGTGAGATGAAATGTTAACATTCCTGGTGGGTGTACTGATGGAAAGCCCTTCAAGGGAGTCAGATTCACAGGTGTGCAGATCTTCAGTCACATCCACTGCTTTGTATACAAGGAAATGAGAGCATCCTCAACCCTTCCACAGAGTTAGGTACTTTTAAATGTCTAGAACTTACAGATTGATTCACTAACCAAATCTGATAGAAACCTAACGAAGTTTGAGAAGCCAGTTCAATGACAGACACATTTATTGTTTATTGTAGTATTTAACTTGACAAGGACAGAAGAGACAATAGGAATGGCTGGAGATTTTACAGGATGGAGGGGACAATTTTCTCCTTAAAACGAGGCTTAGAAAGACTTTTAATAAAATGACACAATTTGAATAAACATCAAGATATTAAACCAGGATCCCCAGTATGTGTGAGGAAGAGGTCAACACAGAGCTACTCAGAGTGGAACTGCATTAGTCAGGAAATATATACCTATAAAAATATAGGTACAGATACAGATATAGATTTGGATATGGATATTGATATATAATGGTCATTTCATAAGTGACTTTAAACTGACTTGAAAGTGGTTCTAAAGTAATCTTCATTTATACTTATGGTCAGAAAATTAACAATGCATAAAGCTTAGCAGTATGTTTTTAAAATCTAAGTCCACAAAATTTGGACCATTATATTTGTGACTATATTGATCCAAATATTTACAATAAGCAAAACCACTTTTGGTTTGCCTTAAGTTTTAGAATCACATTACTTTCCCCCTTTTTGCTGCTTTTAAGATAACAAACAAATCAGTTTGGGTAACAAGGAGCTGGTGGAGGATTGGCAAGATGAATACTCCCTGCAGCTGTGTTAGCTTAAAACTGGGCTGTGAGGCTTAACAGCTGTGTGACCACAGGAACATGTTCAACCCCATTGGCACCTCAGCTTTTCCATCTACAAGGGTTAACACCAACAGGATAAGCAGTTGGACTGCTGAATTTGTTACATGAGGGTTTGAGTCAGAAGCCCCTGAGTCTTGTCTGACACATAGTGAAAGCCACCTACATTTCCTAACCAGTCATCACTTTGGAAGCCAAACTCTCTGACCATTCTCCATGAGTGAACAGAAAAGACGGGTGTCTGAATTATTTGTGCATCTGTGTGTGGGTCTGACTGACAGAAGCAATGACCACAGGAGAAAGTGAATGCTCGGTGGACTTCAAATGGCATAGCTTTTCAAGTGAGCCTAGTTCTGAGAGATGGACTCTTACGGGTGCATGGCATCATTCCAACTCTAAAGTGTTTCAAATAATAACAGGATCCTTTTATACAGGAGCTCTCTCAAACTATGCAGACAAGCTGGAACATGGGCACCATGCTGTCTGTGAAATAAGTGTCACTGAGCACTTGTGAATATTTGTGGTCTTCTAAGAAAGAGGAGCCCTGCTCTGAAAGGCCAAATTCCCTGCTCTTCTGGAACCCCTGATAACTCTTAGATATAGATTTGGATATGGATATTGATATATAATGGTCATTTCATAAGTGACTTTAGACTGACTTGAAAGTGGTTCTAAAGTAATCTTCATTTATACTTATGGTCAGAAAATTAACTCCTTACTACTATCTTATGATTATTGTGTATATATTGTGTATATATATATATATTATGAGAATAAACCTTGAATTTCATGCTTTACCCTTTATATTATCCAACTATAGCTACCATAAGTGAACTTGAATAATTCAATTAATCAATACAATAAATTATTACAACCAGATCTAGTACTTGAAATATTTTTTCCAATTTTTTATTAGATAATTTTTATTTACATTTCAAATGTTTCCCCCTTTCTGGGTCTTCTGTTCAGAAACCCCCCATCTCATCTCCCTTCTCCGGCTTCTATGAGGGTGCTCCCCCACCCATCCACCCACTTACTCCTGTCTTCCCACCCTGGCATTCCCTACACTGGGGCATTGAATCCCCTCAGGCCTAATGGCCTCTCCTCTCACTGATGTCCAACAAGGCCATCCTCTGACACATATTTGGCCAGCGCCATGGGTCCTTCCATGTGTACTCGTTGGTTAGTGGTCCAGTCCCCAGGAGCTCTGGGGGCTCTGGTCTGTGACACTGTTGCTCTCTCCATAGGGCTGCTAACCTCCTCAGCACCTTCATTCAGTCCCTTCTCCAACTCCTCCATCGGGGATCCCACACTCAGAACATCTGAGTTGGCTGTGAGCATCTGCCTCTGTATTTGTCAGGCTGTGACAGAGCCTTTCAGGAGACAGCCATATCAGGCTCCTGTCAGTAAGTACTTCCCAGCATCCACAATAGCTTCCAGGTTTGGTGACTGTATATGGGATGGATCCCAGGTGGGGCACTCTCTGGATGGCCTTTCCTTCAGTCTCTGCCCCACACTTTGTCTCCATATTTCCTCCTGTGAGTATTTTGTTCCCCCTTTCTAAGAAGCACTGAAGCAACCACACTTTGCTCTTTCCTGATCTTAAGCTTCATATGGTCTGTGAATTGTATCTTGGGTCTTGAACTGTATCTTGTATCTTCTGAACTTTTGGGCTAATATTTGCTTATCAGTGAGTGCATACCATGCATGTTCTTTTTTTTTTTTTTTCCGAGACAGGGTTTCTCTGTGTAGCCCTGGCTGTCCTGGAACTCACTTTGGCCTCGAACTCAGAAATCCACCTGCCTCTGCCTCCCAAGTGCTAGGATTAAAGGCGTGAGCCACCACCGCCCGGCACCATGCATGTTCTTTTCTGATTGGGTTACCTCACTCAGGATGATATCCTCCAACACCATCTATTTGCCTAAGAATTTCATTAATTGTTTTTAATAGCTGCATAGTATTCCATTGTGTAAATGTACCATATTTTCTGTATTCATTCCTCTGTTGAGGTACATCTGGGTTCCTTTCAGCTTCTGGCTATTATAAATAAGGCTACTATGAATATAGTGGAGCATGTGTCCTTATTATATATTGGAGCATCTTCTGGGTTTAGCTGCCCAGGAGGGTATAGCTGGGTCCTCAGGTAGTACTATGTCCAATTTTCTGAGGAACCTCCAAACTGATTTCCAGAGTGGTTGTATAAGCTTGCAATCCCACCAGCAGTAGAGGAGAGTTCCTCTTTCTCCACATCCTCAAGAGCATCTGCTGTCACCTGAGCTTTTGATATTACCCATTCTGACTGGTGTGAGGTGAAATCCCAGGATTGTTTTGATTTGCATTTCCTTGATGACTAAGGATGTTGAACATTTCTTTAGGTGCTTCTCAGCCATTTGAGTTTCCTCAGCTGAGAATTCTTTGGTTACCTCTGTACCCCATTTTAAAATAGAGTTATTTGGTTCTCTGAGTCTAACTTCTTGAGTTCTTTGTATACATTGGATATTAGCCCTCTATCGGGTGTAGGATTGGTAAAGATCTCTTCCCAATCTGCTTGTTGCCATTTTGTCCTATTGCCAGTGTCTTTTGCCTTACAAAACTTTGCAATTTTATGAGGTTCCATTTGTTGATTCTTGATCTTAGAGTGTAAGACATTGGTGTTCTGTTCAGGAACATTCCCCCTGTGCCCATGTGTTCAAGGCTTTCCCTCAGTTTCTCTTCTATTAGTTTCAGTGTATCTGGTTTTATGTGGAGGCCCTTGATCCACTTGGACTTGTGCTTTGTACAGGGAGAGAAGAATGGATCAATTTGCATTCTTCTACATGATAACTGCCAGTTGAACCAGCACCATTTGTTGAAAATGCTGTCTGTTTTCCACTGGGTGGTTTTAGCTCCTTTGTCAAAGATCAAATGATCATAGGTGTGTGGGTTCATTTCTGGGTCTTCAATTTTATTCCATTGGTCTTCCTGCCTGTCTCTGTACCAATACCATGCAGTTCTTTTTTATCACTGTTGCTTTATAATACAGCTTGAGGTCAGGGATGACTCCACCAGAAGTTCTTTTATTGTTGAGAATAGTTTCTGCTATCCTGGGTGTTTTGTTATTCCAAATGAGTTTTGTCCCCAGCTGTTCCTTGGTTCCTGTGTCCTTATGGCCCTAGGAGGGTCCTTCTTGGGCCAGGAATTTGAGCAGAAGTGGTGGTCTTACCTGTGCTCACAGGTGTGTCAGCACTCCTGGGAGACCAGCTTTCTCCCAGCGGTATTTGTGTATGGAGAGCCGTGGCCAACTTGAAATATTTTTGACCATCAATTTTTAGAAGGAATTAAAGGGAAGGGGGACAGAGCTAGGGAAAGATCTTAAAGATGATGTTTCACAGCTGAAAATCAAATGTGGTAAAAATTAACTTGTGGTTTTAATCAGTCACAGGCTGTGTGGTCATGGGCAACTGTTTAACCTCACCGTAATCATCATCCTTATCTGTAGGTGGAAGGCAACAGTATCTATCTCCCTGAACTGATTAGAGAATAGAAAGGGCACTAACTCTTGAGTGCCTGCCCTTCAACAGCACGGGTGAGAGGTTTTCCTTGAGGTGGTTGGGCTTGGCAGTGGCCAGGCCATTGTTGCTCATACTCTCTTTTCTCTTCGATGATTAATGTGGAAGCTTTGCCTAAAGACAGTGCTGTGTTACAACAGCGTCTCACAGGAGGAGGTTCATTTGTTGATACTCCAATGTGAACCTGAAAACAGTGCAGGGGCTGTGCCAAAGGCTTTGGAGTTAACCTTGGTGGTATCTTCTATGGGAATGGATGTTAAATAGAAAGAGATGGCATTAGCTTTTCATCCTTTAAGGAGTGTCCTTCCAAGATCTTGGGATTTCACTCACTTACTCTACTCAGAATTCAACAAGAGTAGCCCATGACACAGCACAGATTGCAGTGCCAATGTTTGGAAGAACATCTGCTTGCATGAGGTAACTGGTGTTTCTGGGCTTTGGAACACTCTCTATTGTGAACCTCTCAAGCTAAAGGCCTGAATGCACTCACAGGTGCTGGGTGAGTGCTGTGGGAGACACCTCCAAAAGAACACGAAGTGCTCAGTGCAAGACACCATACACCAGCCCCATCCAGAGCTCGGCTATAAGAACTTGCAAACGAGGCTAAGAGTGTTCCCCAGGTGCGGTCTGCTTTTTCTAAATGATGGTTTATAAACCAAGAACAACAACAAAAATATGTAATTTTTAGTGGACTTAGCAGTGAGGAGTCACCCCGAATCAACCCCCATCTGCATGCTTCATGATATTCACTGTTCCCTTGTGATAGTCAAATAGCATAGCTCCATTTTACAGAAGAAAGCATGTACTTATGTTGTATCTTGCCACCCATATACGTGAGTGGAATCAGGAATCAAATTTATTTTTAACATGAAGTCAATTTTCTTGTGACCATACTCTAATTCACTTTACGGTGTTCTCAAAGTGATTCTTAAAATGAATGACTTACCCATAGACTTTATTTAGTGAACTTTTACTTATGAGGAATATGTTTCATATGTATGGTAGTCAGGGAAATAGAGCTCAATTCCAGCTCCCTCCACATGCCTTCTTTTATAGACTAGCCTGTCTGCCTATCGTTGTTCCACGGATAATCTTGGATAAAAGTCATATCAAATCCTACTAAGGCCACCTATACGGAGAACATGACTTTTAAAGAATACTTTACAAACTAACCAGTGACACTGTGTGCAGAAACAGGGGGACTCTGTGAGTACGAGGTCCTCTTAGGAGTCTGGGGTGTAATGACCCTGTCAAAGGCAACTCTGTAGCTGTAGGTGAACCTAAATTAGTGGTAGTCTTGTAACATTCTATAGACAAAGGGATAGCTGGTGGTGCTTCTGAAAGAACTCATTGAAATTTGTGGCACAAATGTTTTCATCTGAAAATGTGTCAAGTGATGTGTAGAGTTTTAGCCATGAAGACTGAGTTCTGGGAAACTTACAAGTGGAAAACCAGAAAAGGCAACCCATGGGTCAAGTGGCTTGTGTCAGTATGGAGACTCTTGGGTGATACCATGGCTGGTGGATAGAACTTCTCACAGTAAAGCAGACTCTGAGTCTTCCTGGGCTCACTCTTGTAGGCTTGGATAGAGTATTGGCCTTCACCGAGCCATTGTTTCCTCAAATGTTGCAACAGTTCTGACTTCTTAGCACTGTTGTCAGGATCAAATGCAATGATATCTGTTAAAGTAAACACTAGGTGGTAGGACCTTAATTAGGCATGACTTTAACAGAATAACAAAGAGGTACCAGTCTGGAATACATTCTCCTACCACAGAAGGAACAGAAGGAACATTCTACACCTCGGTTTTTAAAATACTTCTAGAATTTATTTGTATAAAACATAGGGTCTTCAAGAACAAAGATTTTGCCTAGTCAATCACCTGTGTTTCCCTGGCACTTGGACACTATGTTTGCTCATGTTGGATAGCTGATAAGTTATTTGACTTATGGATACCTTGCTTGGATCAGCCAATCAGCCCTTAGCTATTCCCAAAACATTTTGTAGGATCTCAAATTATATCAGAGAAGTGACTACCTAGCATGGCATACTGAGCTAGAGGAAGAAATGTGTAGTTTGAAAATGACACTCCAAGTGAACTTTGCATAAGAGAAGTTGAGACTCAGAGGAGGAAGAAGAGAGATAGAGCAGGCAAGAACAAGGTGCAAGAGAGGGCATGTTTGAGCTGAATTCACGAAGACAGAAGAATATTGACAAAATGAGGTAATGTGGGTCAGCAGGGGGAAGGCAAAGAACGGAGTAAACAGAGAGCAAAGGTGTAAAGGCTGGAAATTTAAAACCAGGTACAATTAGGGACAAGGAGCTCAGTTCCACTAACAAATGGAAGACTTGGAAAGTAGGCCCAGGCCTGTGCTATTAGGACACTGCACAAACCCCACAGGCTCAGTAACTAAGGTGTGAGTCACCGCCATGAAGGTCTAGGCATGAGCACTCGAAAGCCATGTGAGAAGATTGCATATTGGCAAGAAAGGAAAGGACTTGAGTCCGGGGACAGGCAGTGACAAATAATGAGGCAGGCAATGCATATCTTGTTGCCTCCAAACCTGTGGAAAAGTCCCTTCAGGGTTTAGGAAACTGGAACTCTGGATTGCTGGGCTGTTGTTGTCTTGGAGATACCCCGGACCTGCATTTGATTCTAAAGACAGTTAGTGTGAGTTCCGTCACGTGACTCAGTTCTGAGGACCAGGTACAGAGCACAGGCACAGCAGGACAGATGAGTGGCACTCACCTTGCTCCCCAGCACCCAACTAACCTTGGTGCGTAGCCAGCGAGCCCCAGAGCCGTGCACCACCAAACAGCATGGGGCTCAGCTGCAGTGGGCTCAGGTACAACAGACAAATGCTGGCTCATCAAGTCTCTTAAGATTTTTATTTGTCATCAACTGCTCTCAGGCTAGTGAAGGACAATGACAAAGGGAAGCGTGTCATGTGTGAGACACTGGGCATTATCTAATTGCATCCAGTTTTCATGACCACAGTGAGGACAGTTCTTGTAGCCCACTATACAAAAGGCTTTGTGGAGCTAATTGCTTAAGAGGTAAAACACAGAAACTGGACTCTAAGCTGACCTATTAGATGAGTTAACCACAGGTCATCACAGTAGGAGAAAGAGTTGTGGTTTTTTTTTTTTTTTTTTTTTTTGGTTTTTCGAGACAGGGTTTCTCTGTATAGCCCTGGCTGTCCTGGAGCTCACTTTGTGGACCAGGCTGGCCTCGAACTCAGAAATCCGCCTGCCTCTGCCTCCCGAGTGCTGGGATTAAAGGCGTGCGCCACCACGCCCAGTTTAGGAAAGAGTTGTTTTTAATTTAAGGATTTTTAATCTCGCAAGTATAAGGAGCTAGAAGAGGTGAAAGTTCCTCAAAAGGGCTGATTTAAAGGGCTGAGAGCGGGACTCAACAGCCCAGCAATCCAGAGTTCCAGTTTCCTAAACCCTGAAGGGACTTTTCCACAGGTGGAGTGGACAAAACACAGAAGTCAAAGGTCAACTAGTGGAGAGGAAATAAGATAACATAACTCCTTCCTCTTTCCCTTCTTAGGTGTCACAGCTTTCCTCTTCCGTATGCAAGTGAAGTGGCAGCTTTAAGGTGGCTTCCGGGTCTCTCTGGTGGAGGGCTGCTTTTCCATCAACTTCATGGCCTCGGCTTCCTGGGCTTCTAACTGCACAGAGAGATGCAGCCAGTCTTCCATAGACATCACCCACCCTGCACAGGCCTCTGTTGTCATTCCAATTAATCATTAAACCTGCAGATTTGCACTTAGCAGGCACAAGACAAATTCCAGATGCGTGAGCTAAGAGCTTAAGTTTCTTTTGCCGCACCCAGCAGGGTGCATTTCATAGAGTCAGCTGCCTACTGCTCAGTCTGCACTCACCTTTGAAACAGAGGAAAGGGAAGGGGAGGTGTCCTGTGGATGTTGAGGCTCCTTAGGCTGGGAGTAGGGTGGGAAACAAAGAGGGCAAACTGAGAGAGCACTTCTAAGACTTGCAGGTTATGAGGCAGTCTGCGGAGCAGAGCTGACTCCAGAAAAACCTAACAATTGAAGAAAGAGATGTCTTCACTCTCTTCTGTGCTGATGTTGAAGCCTAGCGTGCCCTCCAAAGGTGGCAAGGATAGGTCTGTTATGGGAATCCCAGCGTCTCCAGCTTCTTGGGTATATAAATTATCATTTGACCTCAAGGTTGAGTGACCAGATAGAGACAAATGTTTCTGACAAGTGTTTTGTGAGGATGGTGGGGAAAGGGCTCCCGATGCAGACTGTGTGTCAGTGCTTAGATCTGGACAAGAGCTATCAAAGCGTCGTGGAAGCAGATCTCCGAATTTTGGCTTTTTTTTTTAACCACTGAGACACCTCAGTCTGATAAGTAATTAATTACATGCTCAGACATCAATCACGGCAGCTGTCCATTACCACTCTGACTAAAATGCCTTGTAGAAGAGAGATGTATGTCTTTCATGGGCCTACAACCCCACACACTCCAATTCTGTTCTTTTCATGACAAGGTTGAAGCCATATTAGCTTTTAGTTCAAGGAACAAGGTGGTTCCAGGCTCCAAGTTACATGCTTGCACGTGGTTTCTCTACTCCCACATGCTTCTTTTCTCATCTCTTCATCATCAAGACAAGGAGGGGGAGGGGAAGGGGGAGGAAAAATATAACAGAATTGTCTCTCATCTCCCTTTCTCCTCAGAAGTGAATGCAATTTGCTTTGAATGCAGAGACCTTGCTGTTTCTGTGTATCCTTGTGCTGGAACAACATCTGGCACATGGTCACTGTCCAATAAATATTTGTCAAGTGAATGACAGGAGCCATATTGTTTCCAACCTTCCAGTGGCATGGTATGGAAAGTGATCTGTTGGACCAACACTATAAACAGAAAGGGTGGTGTACTGGCTGGTTTTGTGTCAACTTGACACAGCTGGAGTTATCACAGAGAAAGGAGCTTCAGTTGAGAAAATGCCTCCATGAGATCCAACTGTAAGGCATTTCCTCAATTAGTGATCAAGGGGGAAAGGCCCCTTGTGGGTGGGACCATCTCTGGGCTGGTAGTCTTGGGTTCTATAGAGAGCAGGCTGAGCAAGCCAGGGGAAGCAAGTCAGTGAAGAACATCCGTCCATGGCTTCTGCATCAGCTCCTGCTTTCTGACCTGCTTGAGTTCCAGTCCTGACTTCCTTTGGTGATGAACAGCACTATGGAAGTGTAAGCTGAATAAACCCTTTCCTCCCCATCTTGCTTCTTGGTCATGATGTCTGTGCAGGAATAGAAACCCTGACTAAGACAGGTGGCTATTGGCATGCCTCTACAATGGTTGGCAAACAGATGTCTGCCAGTTAACAATTTTACCTACAGAGTGCTGAAGGCACTTGGTGGTATCAGTTTGACAGCTGGACCATTTTCTGAGTCCCCAAAAAACCTTAATAAAAGTGGAAGAGGATATGTATCTATTTGGGAGAATGCAAGGAAAGTGCTTGTGTGTATGCTGTCAGAGGAGTGTGTGTGTGTTGGATGGTGTAGCAGAAATTGAAAGGAGCCATGTGGCATCATCAGTTCATGCAACAGCGGAGCCCAGAGGATGCTGTACTTTTGTTTCAGTTTGTATTCAGGAGCTATGGGTTGATTTTGGTAAAAGAATATCAATCAAAACTGTCAAGCCTGATGGAACAGTGTCAGCATTGCAGACAGAGCTACCCTTGCTGGTGCTAAAACAAAGACTGGCTTAACTGGGCCTGGGTGGCAGCAGGAGTGCCCGTGTTCTTGATCAGCATCCTTTTCTGCTGTCAGTAGCTTTGCTGGATGCCCTCTTCTCATCCCTGCTTTTCTACTTGATTCTCTTCTCTGAATATTTACCACCTGACTTCATCTTTGTCTATATGTGTGCACCTACAGTCTCAATGGTCTTGACTTCCTGCCTGGACCTGGGTATTTGGTTTCATCTCATCTTCATTTTTCTCTCTTGTCTAACCTTAGAAATTGAAGAGTCTTTACATTCACTGGGTCTTTGTTGGTCAGTGGGTAATGAAATTAAACTGGCAGATTTGTATTTGTCAGTGAAATAAACCAGTAGAGAAAGTAAAATGCAGGAGTTATGGATTATGCACATTCTTCTGTGCTTGTGCTGAGTCTCAATTCGCATATCCTACAGTGAACATGGTTAGGGAGGTCTCAGAGCCCACCCTGTCCCAGGATGTCCCCTTTGCTCTTTATATTTTCACAGTTTACTTTGCCTTGACTATCTCCATATATTTCATTTCTAGTCGTTCTTTAGCTTCAACTTATAGTGCCCTCTGGTTTTTAGCTTAAACATATCTTTTCTTGTCTGAGACCATTCTCAGCTCACTCCTTTTCTTGGCACAGAAGCAAAAGCCAACTGGAGCTCTCTTCCTTGCTCTCTGACTCCCACACCACTGAGTGTACTTCAGGAAAACTTGCAAAAGTTCTTTATGCCATTAAATGGAATGCATAGTAATTTTGGGCCATTTTTTGTTGTTATGGTCATATGCTTAAAAATATGGATATTCTGGATTTCTTCTTCATCTTTGGTGATCATTTCTATGCAGCAATTTTCTCCTGCCCCTTAAGTCTGGGTGTTCCATAGGGTGCAAATCTCACCATAGGTTATTTCCCTTGTGCTTCCTCGGCTCTTTCCCTACTTCTCCAGCAGGCGATGATGGCCAAATCTATATCCCCTGGGATCCAGATTTTTAATAGCAGATTCCCATGAGGCTTAATCCATCCTCACACAAAAAACACATCCCATGATGAGGTCACCATTGTCAACAAAGATAAGGGGCCTCCTGTGTCTTTGGCCAGATTGGTCCTTGTATCTGAAATGTTTTTCCTTGACTTTATTTCTTTTCTTTTTTAAATTAGATATTTCATTTATTTACATTTCAAATGTTATCCCCTTTCCTGGTTTCTCCTCCTAAATCCCCTCTCCCTGTGCTCACCAACCCACCCATTCCTGCTTCTTGGCCCTGGCATTCCCCTACATTGGACATAGAGTCTTCACAGGAGCAACGGCCTCTCATCTCATTGCTGACCGACTAGGCCATTATATGCAACTGGAGCCATGGGTCCCACCATGTGTACTCTTTGGTTGATGGTTTATTCCCTGGGAGCTCTGGGGGTACTGGTTAGTTCATACTGTTGTTCCTCCTATGGGGCTGCAAACCCCTTCAGCTCCTTGGGTCCTTTCTCTATCTCCCTCATTGGGGACCCTGTGCTCCTTCCAATGTATGGCTGTGAGCATCCGCTTCTGTATTTATCAGGCTCTGACAGAGCCTCACAGGAGACAGCTATATCAGGCTCCTGTCAGCAAGCACTTCCCAGCATCCACAATAGCTCCCAGGTTTGGTGACTGTATATGGGATGGATCCCAGGTCGGGCAGTCTCTGGATGGCCTTTCCTTCAGTCTCTGCCCCACACTTTGTCTCCATATTTCCTCCTGTGAGTATTTTGTTCCCCACTTCTAAGAAGCACTGAAGCACCCACACTTTGGTCTTCCCTGACCTTGAGCTTCATATGGTCTGTGAATTGTATTTTGGGTATTCCAAACTTTTGGACTAATATCCACTTATCAGTGAGTGCATAGAATGTGTGTTCTTTTGTGATTGGGTTACCTCCCTCAGGATGATATCCTCCAACGCCATCTATTTGCCTAAGAATTTCATTAATTGTTTTTAATAGCTGCATAGTATCCCATTGTATAAATGTACCTCATTTTCTGTATTTATTCCTCTGTTGAGGGACATCTGGGTTCCTTCCAGCTTCTGGCTATTATAAATAAGGCTGCTGTGAACATAGTGGAGCATGTATCCTTATTACATGTTGGAGCATCTTCTGGGTTTAGCTGCCCAGGAGGGGTATAGCTGGGTCCTCAGGTAGTACTATGTCCAGTTTTCTGAGGAACCTCCAAACTGATTTCCAGAGCCGTTGTACTTGCAATCCCACCAGCAGTAGAAGAGAGTTCGTCTTTCTCCACATCTTCAAGAGCATCTGCTGTCACCTGAGCTTTTGATATTACCCATTCTGACTGGTGTGAGGTGAAATCTCAGGATTGTTTTGATTTGCCTGATGACTAAGGATGTTGAACATTTCTTCAGGTGCTTCTCAGCCATTTGAGTTTCCTCAGTTGAGAATTCTTTGGTTACCTCTGTACCCCATTTTTAATAGAGTTATTTGGTTCTCTGGAGTCTAACCTCTTGAGTTCTTTGTAGATATTGGATACTAGCCCTCTATCAGATGTAGGATTGGTAAAGATATTTTCCCAATCTGTTGGTTGCTGTTTTGTCCTATCAACAGTGTCCTTTGCCTTAAAGAAGCTTTGCCACTTGTCAATTCTTCATCTTACAGCATAAGCTATTGGTGTTCTGTTCAGGAAAATTTCCCCTGTTCCCATGTGCTCAAGGCTCTTCCCCACTTTCTTTTCTATTAGATTCAGTGTATTTGGTTTTATGTGGAGGTCCTTGATCCACTTGGACTTGAGCTTTGTACAAGAAGATAAGAATGGATCAATTCGCACTCTTCTACATGTTGAAAATGTAGCCAGCATCGTTTGTTGAAAATGCTGTCTGTTTTCCACTGGATGGTTTTAGCTCCTTTGTCAAAGATTAAGTGACCATAGGTATGTGGTTTCATTTCTGGGTCTTTTAATTCTACCATTGATCTACTTGCCTGTCCCTGTAACAATACCACGCAGTTTTTTTCACTGTTGCTTTGCAGTACAGCTTGAGGTCAGTGATGGTAATTCCATCAGAAGTTCTTTTATTGTTGAGAATAGTTTTCGCTACCCTAGGTTTTTTGTTTTTCCATATGAATTTGCAAATTGCTCTTTCTAACTCTGTGAAGAATTGAGTTGGAATTTTGATGGGGAAATGCATTGACTCTGTAGATTGCTTTCTGCAAGATGGCCATTTTTACTATATTAATCCTGCCAGTCCATGAGCATGGGAGATCTTTCCATCTTCTGAAGTCTTCTTTGATTTCTTTCTTCAGAGTCTTGAAGTTCCTATCATACAGATCTTTCACTTGCTTAGCTAGAGTCACACCAAGGTATTTTTTATTATTTGTGACTGTTGTGAAGGGTGTTGTTTACCCAGTTTCTTTCTCAGCCTGTTTATCCTTTGTGTAGAGGAAGGCCACTGCACTGATTTGTTTGAGGTAATTTTATATCCAGCTACTGAAGTTGTTTATCAGGTTTAGGTGTTCTCTGGTGGAATTTTTGGGATCAGTTAAGTATTCTATCTTATTATCTGCAAAAAGTGACATCTTGACTCCTTCCCTTCCAATTTGTATCCCTTTGATCTCCTTTTGTTGTCTAATTGCTATGGCTAGGACTTCAAGTACTATATTTAATAGGTAGGGAGAGAGTGGGCAGCCTTGTCTAGTCCCTGATTTTAGTGGAATTGCTTTAGGTTTCTCTGCATTTAGCATGATGTTGGCTAGTGGTTTGCTGTAGATTGCTTTTATTATGTTCAGGTATGGGCCTTGAGTTCCTGTCCTTTTCAAGACTTTTATCATAAAGGGCTGTTGGATTTTGTCAAATGCTTTCTCAGCATCTAAAGAGATGATCATATGTTTTTTTTCTTTGAGTTTGTTTATATGTGGATTATGTTGATGGATTTCCATATATTAAACCATCCCTGCATCACTGGGATGAAGCCTACTTGCTTATTTTGGATGTTTTGATGTGTTCTTGGATTCAGTTTGCAAGAATTTTTTGAATACTTTTACAATGATATTCATAAGGGAAATTTGTCTGAAGTTTCTGTTCTTTCTTGGGTCTTTGTGTCGTTTAGGTATAACTCTAATTGTGGCTTCATAGAACGAATTAGGCAGTGTTCCTTCCGTTTCTATTCTGTGGAATAGTTTGGAGAGTATTGGAATTAGGTCTTCCTTGAAAGTCTGATAGAATTCTGCTAAACCCATCTGGTCCTGGGCTTTTTTTGGTGGGAACTTTTAATGACTGCTTTCTTTAGGGATAATGGGAGTGTTTAGATGGTTTATCTGATCCTGATTTAACTATGGTATTGGTTGTCTGTCTAGAAAATTGTCCCTTTCATCTAGACTTTCCAGTTTTGTTGAATATAGGCTTCTGTAGTATGCTCTGATGATTTTTTAAATTTCCACAGTTTTTTTTCGTTTGTTTTTGTTTGTTTGTTTGTTTGTTTTTGTTCTATCTCCCTTTCCATTTCTGATTTTTGTTACTTTGGATACTGTCTCTGTGCTCTCTGGTTAGTCTGGCTAAGGGTTTATCTATCTTGTTGATTTTCTCAAAGAACCACCTCCTGGTTTTTCTGATTTTTGTGTAGTTCTTTTTGTTTCTACTTGGTTGATTTCAGCCCTGAGTTTGATTATTTCCTGCCATCTGCTCCTCTTGATGTATTTCCTCCTTTTGTTCTAGAGCTTTCAGGTGTGGGGTTAAGCTATTAGTGTATGCTCTCTCTAGCTTCTTTTTGGAGGCACTCAGAACTACGAGTTTTCCTCTTAGCACTGCTTTCATCGTGTCTCATCAGTTTGGGTATGTTGTGCCTTCATTTTCATTAAACTCTAAAATTTTTTTTATTTCTTTCTTTATTTCTTCCTTGACCAAGTTACCATTGAATAGAGTGTTGTTCAGCTTCCATCTGTATGTGGGCTTTCTATTGTTTATGTTGTTATTGAAGACCAGCCTTAGACTATGGTGATATGATAGGATGCATGCGATTATTTCCATCTTCTTGTATCTGTTGAGGCCTGTTCTGTGACAGATTTTATTGTCAGTTTTGGAGAAGGTATGATGAGGTGCTGAGAAGAAGGTATATTCTTTTGTTTTAGGATAAAATGTTCTATAGATATCTGTTAAATCCATTTGGTCCATAACTTCTGTTAGTTTCACTGTGCCTCTGTTCAGTTTCTGTTTCCATGATCTGCCCATTGATGAGAGTGGGGTGTTGAAGTCTCCCACTATTATTGTTGGTGGTGCAATGTGTGCTTTGAGCCTTAATAAAATTTCTTTTATGAATGTGGATGTTCTTGCACTTGGAGCATAGATGTTCAGAATTGAGAGTTCATCTTGGTAGGTTTTATCTTTGATGAGTATGCAGTGTCCCTCCTTGTCTTTTTTGAAAACTTTAGGTTGAAAGTCAATTTTATTCAATATTAGAATACAGTTTGTTTCTTGGGGTCATTTGCTTGGAAAATTGTTTTCCAGCCTTTTACTCTGAGGTAGTGTCTGTCTTTGTCACTGAGGTATGTTTCCTGTATGCAGCAAAATTTTGGGTCCTGTTTGTGTAGCTAGTCTGTTAGTCTATGTCTTTTTATTGGAGAAGTGAGGCCATTGATATTAAGAGATATTAAGGAAAAGTAATTGTTGCTTTCTGTTATTTTTGTTGTTAGAGTTTGAATTCTGTTCTTGTGGCTATCTTCTTTTAGGTTTGTTGAATGATTACTTTCTTGCTTTTTCTAGGGTGTAGTTTTCTTCCTTGTTTTGGAGTTTTCCATTTATTATCCTTTGAAGGGGTGGATTTGTGGAGAGATATTGTGTAAATTTGTTTTTTTTTTTTTTCATGGAATATCTTGTTTTCTCCATTCAAGGTAATTGAGAGTTATGCTGGGTATAGTAGCCTGGGCTGGCATTTGACATCTGACCAGGATCTTTGGCTTTCATAGTCTCTGGTATGAAGTCTGGTGTAATTCTGCTAGGTCTGTCTTTATATGTTACTTGACCTTTTTCTCTTACTGCTTTTAATATTCTTTCATTGTGTTGTGCATTTGGTGTTTTGACTATTATGTGATGGGAGGAATTTCTTTTCTGGTCCAAACTATTTGGAGTTCTGTAGGCTTTTTGTATGCTTATGGGCATTTCTTTTTTTAGGTTAGGGAAGTTTTCTTCTATAATTTTGTTGAAGATATTTACTGGGCATTTAAGTTGGGAATCTTCACTTCCTTCTATACCTATTATCTTTAGGTTTAGTCTTCTCATTGTGTCCTGGATTTCTTGGATGTTTTGGTTTAGGATCTTTTTGCATTTTGCATTTTCTTTGACTGTTGTGCCAATGTTTTCTATGGTTTCTTCTGCACCTGAGATTCTCTCTTCTATCTCTTGTATCCTGTTTATGATACTTGAATCTATGGTTTCCAACTTCTTTCTTAGGTTTTCTATCTCCAGTGTTGTCTCCCATTGTGATTTCTTTATTTTTTTACTTCCATTTTTAGACCATGGATGGTGTTTTTCAATTTCTTCCCTTGTTTGGTTTGTGTTTTCCTGTAATTCTTCAAGGGATTTTTGTGTTTCCTCTTTAAGAGCTTCTACCTGTTTACTTGTGTTCTCCTGTATTTCTTTAATGGAGTTATTTATGTCCTTCTTAAAATCCTCTATCACACATGAGATATGATTTTAAATCTGAGTCTTGGTTTTTCAGTATATTGGTGTATCTAGGACTCGTTGTCATGGGAGTACTGGGTTCTGATGATGCCAAGTAGTCTTGATTTCTATTGATAAGATTCTTGTGTTTGCCCTTCACTGTCTGGTAGTCTTTGGTGTTAGATGTTCTTGCTGTATCTGGCTGGAGCTTGTTCCTCCTAGGAGTCTGTAAGCCTGTGTCAGCACCCCTGGGAGACCAGCTTGTTTTTGGCAAGACCAGTGCACAGGGGACAACCGAACAGCCCCACCTCCTGGGTGCAGATGTAGGCCCATTAGACTCTGCCCAGCTGCTCTTCTGCTTCTGCAGCCTGTGTGCTCCTGACTGGTCTTGCTTTAGACAGCCACCAGAGAGAAAATGGTGATCTCACCTGAGTCCCGGGGTCAGAGCTTCTTCCTCTAACTATATTTTCTGCCTGATAAGAGAATGAATTGACACTCTGTCCACCATTGGGAGCCTCCTCTCTAGGTGTGTCCTCTGAAGGGAGTCTAGTTCATGAGGCAGAAGAGAGATGCTGGAGTGGGAAAATTGTCATTAATTGGCTTATACCCATAACTCTTTTCCTCTTCACTGGCTTTCCTTTAACATGTAGTCTATAGTCCAACTCCCCAACAATGGTCAGTAGCAGCTGTGTATGGAAGTCCAAGATTCTAGCAGTTGCTTAGTCCCATAAGGCAAGCAGGCAAAGAAAAGAGAGCCACCTTTATTTATTTTTCGAACATACACACACACACACTCATACTTTTTCTCTCTTTCATTCGTCTTTTGTAGGTAATTTTTTGTTTCAGCCAGAGTCTTATTGTGTAGCTCAGGCTAGCTTTGAAGTCACAATCCTCCTGTCTCAGCTTTCAGAATGCTACGGTTTCAGGAATGGACTACAGTTGGTCTCCTATGTATATTTAAAACTAGCCTTTTATGTTCCTTTAAAATCCAGTGTTGGTGCCCTCAGAGATGCCATGGCATTACCACCCAGACCATATCTATGTGTGGTTGTGTGGTTTGTACCTGTTTGTCTCACTATAGTGCAAGCACTTAAAGAAAGATAAGTTAGTGGATTTTTTTTTGTGTACCCAGTGCCTAACACCTAAGTGTCTGCCACATTATAAGGGTTAATAAATATTTCTTAACACTGTCATAATAAACTACCAGAGACTATTTGGTGAGTTCCCAAAAATGGGCCTTGAGAGTCAAGTGATCTACAAGCAGATCTGGAGTATGGCTCAGCCTGTTGGCCAGTATTCCCATGTTTCCTGTAGTGTTGCTTTGTTTTCTAATTGTGCTGTGCTGTGAAGACTAGAGAGAGATGCAAAAAAGGAACTTCGATATAAAAAACTAGGACTCAATTGCCTATTAATATGTGCGTTATATTATTTAGTTCTTAAATCCACCCTCCTAATTATTCCTGATTTGCAATACCAAGTTAAACTGAACATAATCACAATTGCCTGTAATTCTAGTGCCTGGAAGGATGAGGCAAAGGAGGATTGCCAAGCGTTCTAAGCCAATTTATATATATACTGAGCTCTATGAGAGCCTGGGCTACGTTGTGAGATTATTAATGAAATCAATAAGCAAAATAACCAGAAAAATAAATCTGAAAAAAGAATCTTGTGACTGAGACATAGTGATTATAAACTATATTGACTGATCTAACAACAGGATTTGTGCCAGGGCAATAAGATGTCAGGGACAAGAACTCAACAATTGCCTTTCATATTCTTCTTCAAGCCAGTGTGACCAGTCACTAGATTCAGTATAAACTGTCATTCCCCAAGGCAGTTCACTCTTCCTGGTTTCTGGTTCTCATAAAAGTTTGTGTTGGTTTTTTCCTTGGCCCCTGTGATTTTCCTGACACTGTTGGTAGTGGTGACACAGCAGTGGCCCAGGTTTTACTCTTTCTCGGGGGCTGAAGCAAATGAGGGTGTTGTTCTCTGTTCACTCTAGCACACTAGCTCCATAATAAAATAAGAATCCTAATCATGAGTCTCTAAACCTATCATAGACTGTCAAAACACTCAGATGATGTAAGAGAGCCTTCTGTCCTAACCACAGCAATCAAGTCTCTCCTCACTCTTCTGGAGGGCATTTCCAAAGCATTCTGTTGAACAACAGGCTTGACTCTGCTGAGCTCAGTGGAGGCAGGAGCTGTACCTGATGAGCAACGACAGCTGTTGCTAATCTCTGGCTCCTTGTTAGCAATTCTTTCAGCGCCATTTATCTTCCACCCATCAGAGACTCCCATTAGATCCATCTCCACTGCTTCCTATATCTGGCTGTTCATTTCCACAGTTAGTGTCTACATGTTAGAATCTGCTGCACTGTCCTGCAGTAAAAAAATAACTCACCCCTGTGCTTTAAACACCACTCACTTGCCCAACTCAGGCCAGATTCCACACCAGTTCCACCCTACACATTAAGAGTTCCACTCCACACTAGCTCCTCATTGAAAGGGTTCCATAATGGGGGATGTCACCAGGCCAGGTGCTGGTGACACAGAAGGATACAGCTGGTGCTCAGTGAGGTGTCACATCAGCACTGGTCAGAAATGAGCCATGCTATTTCTGCTTAGAGTCCCCAGGTCAGGACGAATCCACGGTGCCATCCAATTCCAAACTAGTCCTTGGGCCTGGATAACCAATCCATATCCCAATGGAATTCGGAGGAACTACCACTGTTCACACAGATTCCTCAGAAGTACTCCGACTAGATTTTTACTACTGTTTTTATTCCAATGATGTTCATTTTTTCATAGGACAACTAGAGAATGCACTAAAAATATGTCAGAATGACTAATCAACATATAGAGAATGTCTTTCCCAGAGCTTCTATAATGCCATGTAACTGTACTAACCAATTTAGTGAGTTTTTGAAGGACAGACTGGATGGAGATGTCTCTCACATGGAGAACCTCATGGGACTGAACAAGAAGATGCTCAGACACAGCAGCATTCTGGGTGGCTCTCTGTGGAAAAGTGTAAGAGATGGTTCTGGAAGGGAGCTGAGGGTTGTGCCTGCACTTCTGTAAAGTTCTCTATGAGGGTGAGTGTCATGGCCATGCCTTCATTTTCCATTTTCTGTCCCTTGATGACAGGTATCCTATTAAGTTTGGTGTGAGAGTGGAAACAGCTTGTTCCCCTCCACACACAGTCAGACTAAAATGAGTGCCTCAGAGCAAACATGGGCTGCCATCTCATCCTCTTCCAGCAGCTCACATTCACCCTTACCTTACAAAGTGCTTTGGTGGAAAGCAAGCTTCAACACGAGCAGCTTGGTTGAGACAGCAACTTATATCATCAACTTTACTTTTATAGGCACAGCCTCCTAAACACATAATCTACAACTTGCCTGAAAACCTACAACAGTAACAACAACAACAAACAAAATCCAAAAATCAAAACCAAAACAAAACACCTCATCTCCCCATCATGACTTCTGTCTGTAAGCTACCACTCTCATGGAACCATAGATACTGAGTTCTCCCTGTTGGGGCTTACAGTATCCCCATCTTCCTGTACTGGCTGATCTCCTGGGCCCTGACCTCTGACCTGTCAGATATATGTTTTGTCCAACCATGTCAGGGTCAAGAATCATTACCCAGATTTTTTTCTTACATAATTTAACTTCACTGTGTCAACTATAATTTCTTTGATCATATATGAAGCTTAAACATTTAAAAGCAATACCAATATATTTTGTACAAGCATGTCTCAACACGATATGGCTTTTCTGGTTTTTATTTTATTACTGTTATTGTTTTATTTTTGCTTTTGGGTATTGAACACATGCTAGGCAAATGTTCTATTGTGTTCTCAGAGCTCTGCTCTCTACTGTGCTCGAATAGCTGTGCTCTTGGCCCTTAGCATTATATATATCTCAGAGGAGAAAGCTATTTTTCATCACACCACAAAATACTAGAAAGAAATTATCTGAGAACTATTATGGGATCTCTGAGATCTGTGTCCAAAGCATGTACAATCATTTTCATTAATATGAATTACAGAGCTAGAAGAAACTTTAGGGCCTGTTTGATTCTAGTCTCTTAATATACAATTCTGAACACACTGAAGCCAAGAAATAACAGATAAAATGTGTAATATATCAGTCTTTTTGTGAACTGGTCTCTCTTACATACAGTCTAGCTTTCAAGGCCATGTGGGGTGGAATTTTGTGCTTTCTTCTGCCACCTGGGCCTTCAGTAAATTCTCAGGACAATAGAGACAGTAGACCTAGACTGTTGATTGTTGAAGACATCCAGAAATGTTAAGTGATATTCCCCAAGAGCACAGAACACTTTCTCATCAGGCACAAGTACTTCTGATTCCTTAGCCACGCCTGAGTCTTTTAAGCTGTTGTCTTGTACAGATCCACAGCTTTCACTATTACTGAGAGTGACGGCCCACCAATAGAAAGTGGTTTTGCCTTTAATCTCTCCCTCTGTATGATAGTCTTTGACTTTCACATTTGAACCATTATTCAAGGATATGCTTAGTAGGCTCAAGGCCCTGGGCTCAACTCCCAGCATTACTAGGGAAAATGTTCAAGGCATTAGTAGCCAAGCATTATCTTCTATAATAAAAATACTTGAAAAAAATCTTTGTTTTGTGAGGTTCTGCTTTAGAGCACAGAATTGTTCAAAGTAGTGGTTTTCATTTTGTGGGTCACAATTCCTTTGACAAACCCCTATCTGTAAAAATATTTACATTATGATTCATAACACTAGAGAAATTACAGTTATGGAGTTGCAATGAAGGCAATTGTATGGTTGGAGGTCAGCACAGCATGAGGAACTATAGTAAAAGGGTACAGCATTAGGAAGGGTGAGAACCACTGGTCCAAAATAAGCAAGACAGTATAGCCGCCTATAGACTGCAGTTAGAGGTTTTGGTTTTTGTTTTTGTTTTAAATAATGATCTGGTGATAATGTAGCAAATTTTCTTTGTTTATACTGTTGACTTAATGAAATATCCTTTTTCTATTTTCTTCTTTGGTGCAAATTCCACTTTTTCCAAGTGTAAATAAAATCTAGATAGGGCCTGGAAATTTGGTGAATTGTTTTGAAAGAAACAAAACATTCTAGTGTCAGAAAAAATATAGCCATTGATAATCTCCCGTCGATAATCTTACCTGTACTCCTTGCTGCTCATTCCTTTGTGAGAACTAGCAGTCCCTTACCATAGCCAGTTTCAGCATTCTTTTCTCTACATAGGCACTGTGCTGAGGCACTGTCTCAGACACTCATCTCATCTATCTACTGTTAGCTTCTGCTTCCTCAGACCAGGAAAAAGTTTGAATGTTTAGAAACCTAAACCTCCCTTATGATGAAATAACACACCTCCAAAAGAAATGAGCAGTCCATCTCTCTCAATTTTAGACACTTCATAGATTTCAGTTCAATGTATCAATTTCCAAGTTCCACTTGGGCATGGTTGATGAAGCTGTGAGTGTTAGCATGGGAGACGGGAGCCCTTTTCCAGTCAATGGTTTTTTGTTTGTTTGTTTTTTGTCCTGTTTTTGACCAATAGAATCAGATGCAGAGGGAGAGATTAAAGGCAAAACCGCTTTCTATTGGTGGGCCGTCACTCTCAGTAATAGTGAAAGCTGTGGATCTGTACAAGACAACAGCTTAAAAGACTCAGGCGTGGCTAAGGAATCAGAAGTACTTGTGCCTGATGAGAAAGTGTTCTGTGCTCTTGGGGAATATCACTTAACATTTCTGGATGTCTTCAACAATCAACAGTCTAGGTCTACTGTCTCTATTGTCCTGAGAATTTACTGAAGGCCCAGGTGGCAGAAGAAATCACAAAATTCTACCCCACATGGCCTTGAAAGCTAGACTCTCATCAGAGTGTGCAGGGAGAGCCAGTTTGGCAAAGGAAAATGACTTGATTACCTTTCAATTTAGGGATTATGTAGTTGGGACTTATTGCATGCCTTGCCTAACTGGGGGTCAGCCACAAAATACTTTTTTGCTATTAAACTATTTCTAAATCCTTCCTATGTTGGTTATTTTGGTGTCACTGTCAGAGGAGGAAAGCTTTGTGTTGGCTCATGTTTTCAGAGATGTTTCAGCTGTGGTGGCAAGGAAGGCATGTCTGAAGGTGTGTCAGTGGCTGTTCAGGAAAAAGAAGGAGAGGGTGTGGGGAGGAGCTAGCGGTGTCTTTAGTCGATACTCCACTTCTGCCATCAGAACCCACTTCCTAAAGCCTCTACACCTTTCCACATAGTGCCGCATGCAGGTGACCAAGCCTGCAAACAAGGGTCCATCTGGGTATTTCAGATTATGGTAACAATGCATGATTGTAGAGAAATGTGAGTGCCAGAAACTGCAGCTGAGTAATCAGGTTCAGATCCAGCCTTGACCATGTGGGATGCACTAAGTGTGATTTAACCGAATGAGCTGGAGTAAATCAGCAATAATGGTTTTGCAAACTGATTATAAAGGTAAGATTAAATTAAATGTACAAATGGATAAAGAATGTCAGTGTCGGCTGGTGTTTACACACGCCTTTAACCCCAGCACTCTGAGTCAGAGGCCAGCCAGGTCTACAGAGAGCGTCCCAGGATGGCCAAGGCTACACAGAGAAATCTTGTCTTGAAAACCAAACCAAACTAACCAACCAACCAACCAACCAAACAAACAAACAAACAAAAAGAATGTCTAACAACAGTGATAGGTAATAGATAATAACTCAGGTGTTCCAAATTCAGATTTGCTTCTTATAATACAGAGGTGTGGTGGGATTTTTATACCCGTGATTTCTTTTGAGAGAATACTACAAGTAAAACTGTAAGGAGTGAGAAAGACAGTGGAGAGCAGACAGAAAATGTTCATCTTGATCTTGTCTGGGAACTCTGCATGGCAAATAATAACATGAAACTTTTCCTCTCTCTATTAATCAGTCCTTGTCCACTAGCCACCTCTAGGGTGCAACTTCTTTAACACTTCAGGGAGAGCCATTTCTGCCCACTGAGGGAAATTCTCAGAAGAGGGAGCAACTTTGGGCTTCTGGCAGCCAGCAGGCAAACCAGTACTGGGATTAAGGCACAGGCCTGTTGTGAAGGACCTGGGCAGGACACCAAGGAGGCTTACATGCTTTGAGACAGTGGTGTTCACTGAGCGTGGAGGCTGTGCATTTCAATTCCCAGTCCTTCCTCCTTCAGTCACTCCTCCAGTGGTTGCTAGGTGATGATCCATCACTTCTGTGTTGAGCACTCTTCAGGAGCATGGGTTGCCTCTGCCAGTGAGAGGAAGGGCATTCCCTTATATTCTCACAGAGAGACAATAAACAAATGAATGTAATAATTACTGACATATGTCTTATGGTGAAAAGTGCACCCTGAGCTGATAACAAGAGCTTCTTCTTTCACTGAAGACACACGGTATGGGAAGACTTGATTATCAGCTCCCCAGAGGAGTGTGAAGTATAGTATATGATATATATATTCTATACCAGCACACAGGCATTTTCAGTTAGAGAGCTGAAAAGGACACTGCTTTTGGGACATGCACATGTCTTATGTGATCTAATGTCTCTGCTTGTCACTTTTCCTCCACAATTTTAGTGTTGGTATTTTTAAATTATGCTCTCTAGTAATTTGATCTAATCTACCAATTCAGTAATTTTATATCTGCATTTTATTTTTTACATTCATTTATTTTGTGAGAGGATACACACACACATACACACACACACACAAACACACAAGTCACAGCTGCCTATAGAGGTCAGAGAACAACTTGAGGGAGTCCCTTCTCTCCTATTCTGTTTGCTCCAGGGGTCAAACACAGGTCACCAAACTTGGCAAACTTTTACCTGCTGAGCTGTCTCTCCAGCCCTATAAGTGCATTTTTAGTATATTTTGTTTTCTAAGGTTTGTTGATATTTGAAGATGATAAGATGAACATTTTGCCCCTTGGAGCATAGTCTATTTTGACAGGTGAGCTGTTTACACTAATAGATCTTCCATGAGGGAGAAAATGCAGGCAAGGACTGGGAGAGCCGCTGCTGAAACCCGGAAGAAAAGGCCAAAGGATCTTCAGCCACTGGGTCACAGAAGCCATCTGAAGGAAGCACCATGGGAGTCAAAGGCTGGCTGGAACCAACATGGAGACAATTAGGCAGTGAATCTCTGGAGCGCAAAGAGCTTACAGCAGAGAAATGGAAGCTGCAACAGAGACCTAACACACCTGCAGTTTTGTTTTGTTTTGTTTTGTTTTTCCAGTGTCTCTGGCTAGGTCTGATGGTTGAGAAGAAATAATGGGTTATAATGATGACTTTGTGGTGGTCAAGAAGGATCTGGAAGCATTCTAACAAAGACCTTTCTTCAGGAAAGACCCAAGTGAACACATCTAAACAGATTTAGTTAAATAAAACAGGGGACTCCAAACACATCCGCTGTGCCTTTATTTATTTATTTATTTATTTATTTATTTATTTATTTATTTTTTTACTGTATTCTGTTTCTTGAATTTAGATGTGGAATTTTCCACTTATGACATCATGCCAGTATATAGAATGTTTCAGCCAGCAGTCTCTTGCATTGGAGATGTTTATGTTTGAGAGGCTCAAGCTGATCTGTCATTTATGGGCATAGAGATTTGTGTGAGGTTCCAAGCACAATGTCTCCTATGTAAAATTTTCAATAATTATGGCCATAATCATTATGGTCTCAGGGCTTGTTGTTAAGAAGAACAATAATCAGCTATCATCTTCTAGGACATAGTTTTGAGGATGACATGAAGCTGACATATCCACTATTAGCATTACCCTATGACTAAGCACTGGTTCGTTTTTTGTTAGAATCGTGTCTCTGTTAGGTTAGGCTTCACTTTTCTCTGCAAAATGGAGCTGGCAAGAATACTTCTCTTTGTAAATGTTGGAGAGAATCAGAGGGTTAGAAGAGAGACTTTGTGTAAAGTACTTTGTGGTGTGCATAATACATGCAAATATCTCAACAAATGCTTGTTAGTATTGTCCTTGTCACTGCCACCACAATTGCCACCGTCATAATCGGCATCGCCACCATGACCACTGAATGTGTCATGTTTGTCTTAGCTGATTCTTCCATATGCATCAATGTGATTCCACAATCATTAGTAAGCATTTCCCATCCATATGCATCAGTGTGGTTGCACAATCATTAGTAAGCATTTCCCAGGGAGGGTAAAGAGAAACAGAGGGGTGTATGTATACAGGATTAAGATAAACGTTTAGTACTATCTCAAGAGTCACAATAGCTGTTTCAGACTCTGAGTTAAGGCAGTGAGAAATCAAAGCAGCTAAATTTCCCTGGATCTCGTCAAGTGTTTACCTCCCCAGCAAGACAAAGCTCTTGGAGAAGAGTCTGTAGAACAAAAGCAGAGACTTGGAGAAGAACTCAGAGAGGTATTGCAGGAAGCAGTAAAGAACCCGCCCTTCCAATCCCAATGGTGCTGAAGCTATAGAAAAGCCAGTGGAAATGAACTGTTGGTGCCACAGGCAGAACAACATATGCTGCTTGCCTTTCCTGGAGAAAGAATAGCAAGAGATTGCTTCCCCAGTGAGCCACAGAGCTCAGCTGGCTCTTCCCTGGTACTCTCTAATGAAATGCAATTCAACAAGCCAGGCCCCAGCATGCTTAACCTTTGGACCACAGATGCCAACGTTTCTCCAGAGAAAGAGCCAGTTGTGCTTGTCCTGGTAGCTGTGATGCAACCACCAAGAGGAAAAAGGCTCACACCCTCTGTGATGTCGAAATGCCTCCAACAAAGGGCTTAAAGGATTTCAGATGCATTTGGAAATTGAATTGTGCTGTCTCTCCTGAGCCAGCATCTCTGAATACCAGAGGGACAGACAATAACAGAATCCAGACCTGACTGCTGATGCAGCCCGGTGATATTTGGGTTGTCTAGTCATGACGAAGCAAAAATGAGTCCCTGTGACACTGTTTGCATGCGGGAAAACACCTCATTCAGCTGTATTTTACCCAGCTCCTTGGCTAGTTCCCAACCTTTTCCACCTCAATTCTCCAAGCAAAACTTAGGGAAACTGACCCTGAACACAGAACATGGGATTTTTAGTAGAGGATTAATGTTCTCACTCCTTTTCTGCTTCTATATATATTTCTTATCCAAGATGCACCGCAGTGAGGACACTCAGGACAGCAATACAGGAGGTCAGCTCCTGCCTGTGTCATTTGAAAGGGGGCAGATCTCAGAGGACCTGTCTGCCTTAGGAGGAAGTGAAAAATGATCTTTTGCTACAAAGACCAGACTCTTTTTTTACCTCTAAAAATAAAAACAGTAACAACAGCCCCCATTTCTTAACAAAGTAATGTCTTCGGCAATGTGCTCTGTAGATTGTAAGATAAGAACCAGAGATCTAATACCTATGTCAGAGACAGAGGTGGTGACTATGTGGCAGGGGCCTGGGATAAAGCAGTAGAGAGACTTTCTGACCATTTGCAAAGGCACAAAAGCTTGTACAAGAAGAGACTGTCCTCTGCTTTCTTTTGCTCTACTCCAAATTTGGTAGTCTGGGGTACTAGACTCGGTACTTTCTGATCACTATGACAAAACACCCAGCACAAGTGATATAGGGAGGGAAGAGGAGTTTATTTTGGCTCTAGTTTGAGGTGACAAAGAAGTTATGGTGGCATTAAGGGGAGGCAGCTGTCCACACTGCATCTAGGGTCAGGAAGCAGAGGGAGATGGATGCTAATACTCATCTGATCTTCATTTTATTCAGTATGGGATCCAAGCCCAGGGAATGGTACCACCCAGGTGGGAATTCCCACCTTAGTTTAACCACATCAGGAAGGTTCTCCAAAAGCATGCCCAGAGCCTTGACTTCTTTTCGATTTTAGATCATGTCAAGCTGATAGTCAATGCTGACTATCACAAGTGGGAAGGGTAAATGCTCTTAAAATGTTTTCAGCTGTGTAATGGGGCAAGAACAACTTTGAACATTGAATTTAGATGTTTTCCTGGTATATTCCTCTCTTGGGTAGTGGCAGTATGCTGCAGCTACCTGATGTCACATCCACTCCCACATACACACTCTGCTCTGGTTAGTTGTGTGTTGGTTGGTTGGTTTCAACTTGACACAAGCTGGAATTATCTGGGGTGAAGACCCTCAACTGAGAAAATGTCTCCATCAGATTGACCTGTAGGCAAGTTGATGGGGCATTTTCTTAATTAATGATTGTTATGGGAAGGCCCTGCCCACTGGGGAGTGATGCCACACCCGTGCAGGTTGTCCTATAAAACAGAAGGCTAAGCAAGCTATGCAGTCCAAAGCAGCAAGCAGCACTCCTCCATGGCCTATGCATCAGTTCTTGACTCCAGGTTCCTATCTGAGTTCTGGAGCTGACTTCCCTTCATTGTGGATTACAACTAAACTCTTTTCTGCCCAAGTTGCTTTTGGTTATAGTGTTTATCACAGCAATGGAAAGCAGACTAAAATCTGTTCCCCACCACGCCCCCCCCCCCCCCAGCACCTCTTGAGCACAGTGTCACTAAACTATACAGAACTGTGCTGTTCTACAGGGTAGGCTCACCAAATGTATTTTCAACTTACTGCTGGCTCTCTGGGCTGTAAACGTGTAGTAAGTCAGGGGTCATCTCAATTGCACAAGAAATACTTTCCATACTAACATTATTGTTTTTGTTACTGTGACTTTATAATGTGAAACACAGTCTCACAGTGACATGACTCATCTACAGGCATAATCAATACTGCATGGCACCCACCACTTCAGTACAATGCTGCACATGGTCAAAACCTCCAAGGAAGGTGCAGGCTGTCTCCAAGCTCCACTGCACAGGGCCCCTCCTCCGCATCCCCAGTGGGAAAGAGAGTTGAGTCATGCCTGTATTATATAAGAAACCACACAGCCAGTTCCTAGGAGACCCCAAGGCCCTAGCAAATTATTAGAAAATGCTAGCAAACTGACCTGCAGGTGAGGGGCTAACTTGATTTATGTCTCCTTATCTTTAATGAGTAAAACGTTATTTATTTCTTCTGTGTTTTCGGCTTAGTTAGTATTTACCTTGGAACATGCAAATGGATTGTATGATAGGAGGGAAACAGAGATGAGGGGAGGAAATAGGCAGGAGAGGCTGCAGAGGAGAAGGAAGAGAAAGGAGTGAAAACAACATACAAAGACAGAAAGCAAACAGCATTACAAGGTCAGCCCAGTGCAGCTCGATACTCACAGAGCAGTCCGTGTGCAAGTGAAAAAGAGTGGTGTGTACTCTGTGTGTGCACTGGTGCACATGCTGGGGATGGACACACTTCTCGTAGCCCCATCAGTTGCCAGTTTTATTACCTACAATGGGAAGCCCAGCCATTTCAGAAGTTTCCCCTTTCTTTGACCCCATGTGAATTACCAGGTTCTTTGATTACTGATTACTGTTTTAGCCTGGTTTCTACCCAAACAGCCTGAGACAAGTCCCATGGATACTAGATGACTTGATAGTATTGGGGAAGCATGGCAGAGCTGGGGTTAGAGGGTGGTGAGCAGATGGTGAGCAGAAGACGGTGAGCTAAGGCGGCCTTGTGCTGCCTGCCACTGCAAGTTCTTGCTCCTGTAGTCTCTTCTGAGGAGTTGTATGAAGTGCTCAGGACTCCTGACCACCATTGTTGCCCTTATCCCATTCGCATCCTCACACTTTCTGGGTGTACATAGAAGATTACAGCACCCCACCCAGAAGCAACCTGGTCAAAAGCATGGAGTTCGTTGCCTGTGGCCAAGCCGAGGTGCGTATGCCCTCAGTTTGTACTGTCAAAGCTGCGTGAGGTCTGTGAAGAAGGTAAGTGATGGACCGGATGTAACTGTCCCATGGTCACTGCGCTAGTTTGGGGCATTTGGTACCCAATGCTTGCAGCTGCCTCCTTCCTGCATCCTCTGTCTGTTGATCTCCCACACCATCTCTGACAGACATTTCATCATCATCATTTGTCTTGTTCTTATTTTTCAAAATTAGATTTATTTATTCATGAAAGGCATGTTCTGGCCTTAACATGGATGTAATCTGCAGGAGTCGGCTCTTTCCTTCCACCATATGGTTCCCAGACATTAAGCTCAGGACACCAGACTTGGTATCAAGCACCTTATGAACTGTCTCACTGGGCTCAGAAACATCTTTCTAAACCTCAAGTCTGATTACATTACTCCAGTTTTCTTTAAAAGCTCTCCTGCTTACAGCTTTGTTATTTGCTCCTTTCTTGTCTTTATGAATTTCTCGATTGTCCTCATGTTTCGGCATGACATAAAAATAATTTTCAAAATCTTGTCCCAGGTTCTCTCTGACATTATTTTTCACCTCCTTCGATGAAGTATCTGTCAAAGCATGATCTTTTTAATCTGTGTACTCCAATGATCTTGTTTTAAAAGATCAGAATATCAAGACAGTATTACCTGAAGAATGACCCAAACACTAAGTACATGAAACTTAATTCTCTTCTCAGTTCTGCAGAGAATGTAGAATCTTCTAGTTTACCTAGGTCTGAACTACTTTTGTTGGTGAGTGAGCATCACTCATTGCTATTACTGTGACTATCAGCCCGCAGGGAAGGAATGCCCATATCATTAGTGCATGGTTCTGGGAATGGCTAAGGAAAGGGAAGGGCTCTCCCTTGACACTCATGTGTGATCCTCAAACTTGGGGTACTGTCGTTTCTTTCCTTGGGCTCCAGGTGTCCCCTGACTGGAAGCTTACCTCCTCTTGAGTAACCCTAAGCCCATCTACATCAAGATCAAGTTTCAGTATACTAGAGTGGAGATATAACCAGGTTTGTTCTGTTTTCTCCTGAAAGTCCCAATTTTGCAGCCTCAGCTATCATGGAGTCTGGTGTCTGGGAATTGTTCATATTGGCTGTCTCGTTCTCAAGGTTCTCACAAAGACTTCTCACTTTTCAGAATCTTGTGACAGCTACTCATTCCCTACCTTGATCTTTCCTGCCCTGACTTTTCCTCGACTCTCCTGCAGTCTCTGTTGTCTTATCACCTACCCCGTCTTTTGGAAAGATTTCTTCTAGGGCTGAGGTGGGATAGGTGATTTCCAGGTCCTCCTGCCTTATCTACCGGGTAACACCGCGTCATTCGGAGTTATTAGACGTTTCTCTCGTGGAGATAATTTGGTGTATTCTTATCCAAGAGACACATTCCTCAGTCAAAATAACATGGAAGGGGCTGGAATATGACTTAGTGGTTAGAAGCATATATTGCTCAGAGTTTGATTGTTATTATGCACATACCCCCACACAAACAGAACAGTGTTAGTGGTACCACTGTCCCTGGAGAAATAAGTGCATATGCTGCACAAGGGCAGAGACTCATGGCTGCCTAACTGCTCCCTGTGAGCTCTTGAAGTAGCCCCTCCTTCCCCTTCTTTCTTCCTCCCCTCTTTCATAGCAAAAACTTCCACTATCATCTTTAAATGAACCTTGTATGTGATGAAAATTTGGGACTGGTGTTTCAATTCTGCAAATGGGTCATTTTTTTAAGGATGACCTTATGGGGTAAAAATTAGAAGAAATGAGAAGGCTTCCCCTACCACCACCACCCGCCAACCTGAGGAAAACAGGAGACCATAGAAGAAATCCATTCTACCAGCAGACTATGATTTTAGCTTTCCTGATGAGTGCACACCCTACAGAATAGGTCCTTACTTCTCCTTCTTCCTATCACCACCTGAGAAGAATTATGGACTCTTTGTAATGGAAGATCAGGAAATGAAAGGTTGTGTGCATCACTTTCTCCTTGTCTCTTAATCTCCCTGTGTGTTTCTCTCTGCCTGTATAGATCCTTGGATTAAAGAGCCATTTGTAGGCTCTTTGTATGTTGGCCTCCAGAAAGTGGTTTGGGGACCTACAGTCACTTTACTTTGGTGAGAGAGAAGAGAGAGCTTTTGCTTCACTCCCAGGCAGGGCTGCCTTTCTTTTGAACTCAGTTCCCACCCCATGACCCATGATTGCTCACCTGTGTGGGACTCCAGAACTACCTAAGGTCCAGTCTGCTTATCCATCTTAGAATTTGCTAGGAAGACTCTGTTTCTAACCTATTTCAGTTCTAATGGAGCACTTCAAGGAAGAGGAGGCAATGTGATTTTTAAGTCTGATATCAAGTACTACTACTCTAACTGTAAATGTAGTAATTTATAAAGTGCATTCACTCCAGTGTTTACTGGCTATGTGGTGTACTTTTCACTGTTCGATTTCTCAATTACAGGATGCTAATGCCTTGACTATTTTGTTCACTGCTCGATTTCTCAATTACAGGATGCCAATGCCTTGACTATTTTGGTTTAGGGTGAGTGGGACTCTTTGCTAGTAGAATTGACAGAAATATTATCTTTACATACTGTCCTGATCAACCAATCTGACTCTTGACACCTTCATGCATATGCTACTTATTGGAAGAACCATCTAACCTTTTAATTGCAAAATCTTACCGTTCTGAAAGGTAAGCTTGGTGATCAAATTTGTGAAGTTTCTGTCCATCTGCAGATTGCTCCATTTTCATCAGTCCCTGAACAGTGATAATCTCTCCATAGGAATTACCAATTTGCTTATGTCCTCTTTCTATAGTCTAACTGGATTAATCTTTTTATTTTCTAACCTAAAGTATCTTGCATAAACTTTGGTCTTGTGATTTATATGGTTGTCACTGACTGAACAAATAAAGGACATACAAGAAGGTTGCCTTTAACCTTTAGAAGTGAAGACTTCTAGAGGTAGATCAGTCATTGTCTGGCTCATCATTCCCAGATCTCTCTCTCTCTCTCTCTCTCTCTCTCTCTCTCTCTCTCCTCTCCTCTTCTCTTCTCTCTCTCTCTCTCTCTCTCTCTCTCTCTCTCTCTCTCTCTCTCTCTCTCCTGTTTATGTATCTCACCCAAGGTTATTTGGTATTTATCACAAATGCTCCTTTTAGAAATGGGCAGTGTGTCTTTTAAAAGATCTTTAATAAGGAAAGAAGACAAGAGTTGGGGAGCTGAGAATAAGCAAGAATTCTCATTTTGATATCTTGATATCAAATATCTTAGAGAATAGGACCTAGAATCACCATTGCCATTGTCTTACCCATTCACCCATCTATCCATCGACTGGGTAAATGTTTATAGAGTGTCTTTGTTGTCCCAGGCCTTGTGAAATGATGAAAATTCAAGACAATGTTTAAAATTGGAGGGCATACCACCATGCCATTAAATGTCTCATGTGGAACTTACCCCAGAGGCATCAGTCAATGGTATGTTTTCCACATTTCCTTTGTATTTATGCAAGGCTTTATAAATAATTTCTAAAGCAGAAAATGGGCATGGTGGCACATCCCTATGATTTCGCATTTGGGAGGCTGAGGCAGAAGAATCACAAGACCAAGGCTGGCCTTGGTTATATAAGGTCCTGTCTCAGAGAAAAAGGAGGCAGAGGCAGAGGCAGAGGCAGAGGCAGAGGCAGAGGCAGAGGCAGAGGCAGAGGCAGAGGCAGAGGCAGAGGCAGAGGCAGAGGCAGAGGCAGAGGCAGAGGCAGAGGCAGAGGCAGAGGCAGAGGCAGAGGCAGAGGCAGAGGCAGAGGCAGAGGCAGAGGCAGAGAAAGAAGGA
This sequence comes from Mus musculus, assembly GCF_000001635.26. Taxonomy (NCBI): domain Eukaryota; kingdom Metazoa; phylum Chordata; class Mammalia; order Rodentia; family Muridae; genus Mus; species Mus musculus. The sequence goes on along the minus strand of NC_000075.6, from coordinate 14,208,709 downwards.
GAAGGAGAAGGAGAAGGAGAAGGAGAAGGAGAAGGAGAAGGAGAAGAAAGAAGAAGAAGAAGAAGAAGAAGAAGAAGAAGAAGAAGAAGAAGAAGAAGAAGAAGAAGAAGAAGAAGAAGCTGCTGTTATATTTTCTTTGCAAGAAATTTAGAGTAAAACCCATTAGAATCCTGTACAAAGTGGCATAAAGAGTTAGTAATTGGGCTGGAGAGATGGCTCAGTGGTTAAGAGCACCTACTGCTCTTCTGAAGGTCCTGAGTTCAAATCCCAGAAAACACATGGTGGCTTACCACCATCTGTAATGAGATCTGATGCCCTCTTCTGGTGTGTTTGAAGACAGCTACAGTGTACTTAGATATAATAATAAATAAATGTTTAAAGAAAAGAGTCAGTAATTGAATGGTTTACTAAAGAAGGATATTATCAAGCTAGAGTAAGCCCCAGGAGTCCATTTATTTGGGAGTAGTTATAGATGGGGACATTGGAGATCTTTGATGATCCCTTAAAACCCTTTACTACTTTTCCCTTTACCCTGGTGTCTTGCCTAAAGAATCAAAAATGTTTGCATAGTTGGAAGCCCATGCAACTGTTTGTGAATCAAGGTCAATACCCCAATTTTATAAGATACTGCAATGAACTTGAGGAATGGAGGAAAAGAAAGGAATGGCTTGTGATAGGGCAGATCATTCCAGGTTGAATGAAAACATTTGTGGGAGCTGGGCTAAGAGAGGTGGGGAGCATGGACTGCTAGTATGTCACAGTGTCTGTGTGGCAGAAGTTCAGAGAAGGCAATGGGAAGTCGCACAGGATGAGGGTGGGACAACAGCAGAGAGCAAGTCATGTAGGCTTCACTACCTAGATAGTGTTACATAACAGAGAAGCCAGCCAAAGGTCGTCTGCCTGCCTAACATCCAGTCACAGCTGGTCTCTGTCTGAAAGAAATGTGTTCTAAAGTCCTTTTTGATTTTAGGCTTCACCAACACATACACTTACACACACCCACACATAGACTAGGCTGGATGAGTGAGCACTTGACCTGACTACTTTTGTGTGGATTACAGAGTCCTCAAAGACAAGAAGTTGGCGGTTCAGAAGTGGGTGGCTACTTTTGCTTCAGCTTTGCAATGTTGACAAAAGGGAAAACCAACTGGGTCTCCAGACAACATGTGTCTCCTGGGGAGGGCAGATGGCCAGACATGAAGACGAAGCTCAAGGATAGACCCACGTGAAAAGGCAGAAACAGTACTCAGTCTCAAAACACCCTTCATGCGGCTTGGTTCAGAGTATAGTGTGTGCTATTCTGGTTCCATTACAGGAGGCATCTAGGAGGGACCACATCCCTCTCCAGCCCGCTTCCAAGTTTATAGAAAGGAAATGAGCGATTACCCTCACTGGCCTGGGAGAGTCTATGTGTCGGTTACAACTGCGCGCGCACACACACACACACACACACACACACACAGGAAGGTCCTGGCAGCAGATACTCCGCAAGTTGTTGAATCTTGGCTCCTGAGTGAGTTGTATTGTTTCCTTGAAGCAGACTTGTGTTCCGAATTATGCCGTGCTGACGCTAATATTAAAATGAGTTTTTATTTTCAGAGAAAGCACACACCAGCTGGTCAGAGAAAGCAGGGGGCCTCCTGAGAATGTACTACATGGTGGGAGTGGTCAGAAGGGGCGTGGCCTGAGAGTGAATATTTCAGCCATTATAGAGAATGGCTTCGACTACTCACTCCCAGCCTCCACATACATGCCACCGGCACTCAGAAATGTGCTCAGTTTTGTTACTTATACTGAAAGCAGGCACAAAATAATTTATTCCATATCATCCTGTATTTTAAAATCCAACTCACCTTATTATTATTATTATTATTATTATTATATGGAAAGGATCACAACTGTGGTTGCCTGCTGCAAAGGCAGGGTTTGAGGACATTTTGGTCTAAACAGTGAGCTCCAGGTCAGTCAAAGCTACATAGTGAAACCCTGTCTCAATAAAGAAACAAACAAACAAAAAAAACTTTAATTATCACGTAGACAATGGAAGCTCTGCGAATCCACTACAGTAAGATGCTCAAGGTCTATAGTTACATTGTCTGCCTGAGTAAAGAGGCCCAGATCCACTATGCGGTGTCAGAGTGCTTCCCAGATAGGTTCCAGGTCATAGGTAAGAGCCCCACTACACACACACACACACACACACACACACACACACAGACACACACACGAACACACGCACGTGCACACACATATGTGCACATACGTGCACAGGTTAGGCCTGTGTATTTACTTTGAGCTCTTGCTTTTTTGTTCCTCTTCCTCTTAGAGGTCATAATTCAGATTTCTGAATTGAAATTATTGTCACCGGTCCTGCTACAGAGGCAAGGATAGGAGGTGACAGAACAGGAGCCCAGTTCTCCTGAGTCTCCATTCAAGGCTTTCCCTTTGTTTTCTGGAAAAGCTTGTTGGTTGATGGTCCCATTCAAAGGCTTGAGAGCAGATCAGGTCCTTGTGCTGGGTGTGCTGGGAAGTTCACCAGCTTTAGACGACGCCCTGAGTTTTGAGTGCTAGCCTTCCATTTCTGTGAACTCACATGGCTCTGTGGCTGTCTAGGACTAAGTTCCACTCGCTGCTCGCTCTGAGACACGGAGCTGCATTAATGTGACCCTCAGCTGTACTGATCTTGCCAGCCTCCTCTTGCTGCAGTTCCCATGAGTAGCCTCTGGTCTTTCTGCTGTGTGTCTCCACATGTGAGGCAAACTGCTGGGCCTCTCTTAAGCAGCCTTTCCAGTCTCAGCTTCAACCTTGATTCCTAGAGGAGTCCTGGTACCTTGCTGAATCAACCCCCTCTTCCATTGCTCATGCTGTTATTACCCAACCCTGGTGGCTCTTACTCTACCCACAGCTCCAGTCACTTGTGCATTCTATAAAAACTGCAACGACTAAGAAAGCTATCTCATGTTCATGCCAGTGTTTCTAGTGCTGAGGTCCCTGAAAGATATTTCCTAATCATGACATGGGTGACCCCATCCTGGGCAAATACCAAGCATTAGGAATTGTGCTGAGGGGCATGTTGCCAGTTCTGACAACACAGAACTGGTTAACTGTGAATCCCACCCATGTGCACTTTCTCTCTAGGGCAACACCCCTGCAAGCTGCTGAGCCTTCTGAAAGACTTTATCATTGGACTACCATTTTCCCACTGTTGTGCATATGTTCATGAACTAAACTTGACAGCAGGGCACCGGGGTCCCCAGATAGACAAAAGTTTCCATAGGGGCAGACACAGCATAGCTGTATACAGTGGGGCTCTGACTCTAATACGCACCCTCTTCCCAACACCCACCCTTTAACAACATTTCTTGTGCTCAACCTCCTATTGCTTGACCCCAACCAAGTCCCTTGGAGGCAAGAGTAAGAAGGTGTCGAGTCAACAGCACAGACCTGGGAGTCAGGTGAGTGGCAAAAACATACTTGCTTATTGCAAAAACTGGGCAAACCTTTATACCCCTTCTCTCAGAATCTCATTGGTTCTCAGGTAGCCAGATGTGGCATGGTCTCTTCCTCATTGGCTCTCTCCATCACTGGACCCAGCATTAGTGGTCTCTAGCCATGCTGACAGACTCTAAATTGGCTGGGGAGGAAGTTTCAGCACAGCATGAGCCAGCATTGAGGCTGAGCCAGCTTGGCTGAGTTCCTCCTTACAGACCCCCTAACAGCTGCAGCCTGAATGGTGGATGTTTTAACTGGATACTTTCTTATTAGTTATTTTAAATGTTTGTAACAAAATACCTGACATAAAACTTTAAGGATGGAAGAGGGAAGGGGTACATTTTGTGTCGGAGAGTCCATGATGGCAGAGAAGGTACAGTGTGAGACCCTGAACCAGCAGGCCACTTGGGCTGAGAGTAAGGCAGCAGAAAATGATGACTCTGTCAGGGGGTCTTACTTACCCCTTTCTTTTAGGCTAGAATCCCAGTTCATGGGATGGTGCTACCCAAATTCCAGGGGGAGGGGGCTTTCTTCCTCAGTTTAAACATCTCTGGAAATACCTTCACTGACACCTCCTATGTGCCACACCTGAGGCAGAGATTAGTAGAGAGAGAGGAGGAAAGGGGAGTGATGAGAGAGGAAGGAAAGACAGACAAAGGTGGAGAGCTCACAGTATGGTAGTCACTCACATAGCTCACCATAGCTCATGGTGAAGGGTCAGCAGAAAACGCCCCAAGAAAAATGTTCTATCTTTGGAAAGCCATTGAGACAATGCCAAGATTTATTTAAAAAATACTCAACTCTGATCCTATCCCAGTCTGCCTAGTTTATTATAAAGTCAGCACCAGCTCCCTCTTACCACAGGATGAAGTTGAACTTCTGGAATCAAGGCTGGATAGCAAAGCTTCCTGGACGGTGTCCCAGGCATTCCGGGTGATGGGCCTTGCTCTCTGATGCTTGATCATCACTCCATCCATCGCTTGTCTGATCCTTTGAGACAAGTGGTCTCTCACACACTGTCCTGTCTCACTCTCCGGGACCGCTCCAGTCTCACAGAGTCATGTTCCTTCTCTTCCCTCACCTCTGCATGTTGGTTTGTGTGGGGTTTTTTTCTGCCTAAATGTCATGCCTCGCCGGGTCAACCCCTTCTGCATGCTCTGCAAATTAGAACTGCCTAGAAGTTACTTGTACTGCAGAATTCTGAAAGTTCCTTGTTCTTTGAACTTGAGGATTGTCTTTTTTTTTTTTTTGTGGCAACTGGCCATCTGTTCCATCGTCAGAGTAAAAGGGTCCAGTGCTGAGTCAGGCTCATATGGCCAACCTGCCTGCACGATTCGCTCCGTGTACTTAATCTCAAGAAAACTACTCCAGTCAGTGCTTCCTAAGCATGGGTGCATGTTAGAACTGTCTGATGCAGTTTGTGTTTGCTTGTTTGTTTGTTTTGTTTTGTTTTTAAAGGAAACTAATGGCTATGCCACAGCCCAGATTAATTAAATGAGAAACACTAAAGGATAGGTTCAAGTATTAATGCCTCCCAGGTGGCTGCATGTGCAGCCTGACTTGGAGTTCCATTTAACAACCTGAGCCTTGTTGCCAGGACTGTTTAGAAGACAAAATGCAGTGCCGGCAAGAGCTTGGCAAGGTGCTGCATATTCAGGGAACACACAGGAGCTGTTACTGAGTGTGGTCCCCCTCCTGCTTGACCTTCACTACTGACCATCTCACACACAGCAGGTATGGAGTCAACGGTGGGATGCTGACTGCCCAAGTGCTGCTTGGAGAGGTCCAAGGGGAGGAGCCAGCAGGTGGTACTGCAGGCATCCACCTTCAGGAGAAGGGGAGAGTGGGCCCACAGCAGAGGCACAGGGCTGCAGACAGGCAGGTAGTCTATCCCAGTTGCTGGCTGCAAGTACTGATCACCGTGGTCTGTACTGGAGTTGAAACCAATAACGAACCAAATAAAAACCAATGTGCCTTTTATGATCAGCCTGCAGCAGGAATTCTTCACAAAGTCAGCGATTAAATGCATCTTTCAGGAACTGCCTTCTACCTCCCCAGCCTCCTCTGCCTTACCCGGATAAGCCACTGGCTCAGAGCCCAGCAAGAACGGACTGAAGAGCTCTGCAAGTCAGCACTATTAATGAGCTAAATGGCTTGAGAAAGAAACAAGGGAGCTGTAAATTATATTTATAAATTAAGTCATATCAAGCTGGACCAAGTAATTAAACTGTGCACCCATAATTAAATACTTGTCTAGTGTTCAGGCCTCAAGATGTCTTTCTGGTGTAATAAGCTAGGTTTGACCTCAGAATGGTGGGAAGTGTCTTCGGTGGGCTGATGGCTCATGCAGTGGTCCTGCAGCAAGGTGGTACCAAGGTCATTGTCTAAATGAATGCCTGAGAATGTGGCCGAAGATGAGGACAAGATGCAGAAGTGATGCGCCTGGAGAGGTCTCAGACATGCTCATGGGTGGCAGCACCTTTGCTGAAGAGGCCCAAGAAGCTGCCTTAGGGCCTGCAAAGGGGGCTCCTCCAGACACTGGCCCTGCACGCATTCCCCATCCTTGCCTTCACTGGCCTAGCCTGGAGCCTCAGTTGGCAGCTGTTCTTTGACCACAGTCTACATTGTCTGTCTCTGTCCCCTCGTCCTGTCTACACACTCTTCCTACTCTGCCTTTTTTATCCTTCAAGATGTAGCTCCAAGAGACCTTACAGAGCCTATTCCTGACTTATGCAAGTGCTAAACCTTTCCAGGGTCCCAATGTTCCCTTATGGAATGGCCTTTGTAGCCTCCCCCTGAAAGGTTCTGGGTAGCAAGGCCCCTATTCTAAGTTCTTTTAAGCTACCTGGCAGGATGCAAGGAGCATCACAAGGACTTGCTCAGTGGGCTTATTTGTGAATGAAGAGCAATTCTGTAAATAAGGGGACCTGGTGGTGACATTCTCCTTATTTTTCAGGCAGAAGAGATGGACTATAAGATGTAAGGCCAGGGGTGGTCTTACTCAGTTTACATGGCACTCAGTGGATGGAAACACTCAAGAGGCTGTGTAGATGGCTCATCACGTGAAGCATGTCTTGCCAACCCACAACTGGAGTTCAATCCCCAGAACTCATGTAAAAAGTGTTGGGTGCAGCTTATAATGCCAGTGCTGGGCAGACAGAGACAATCTCATGTACTTGGTGAGCTCCAGGCCAGGGAGAAGCCCAGTCTTAAAGACAGAGAGTGCTCCTGAGATGATACATGATACTGTCATTGACATGAAATGGTCTCTGGGTCTCTGCAGGAACACGTGCACTCCCACACATGCATACACACACAGATACAACAAATATATACACACTTATAAAAAAGGGAAATGTCACTGAGTAATTCTGACTGAATCTGCCCTCACTGGAAAAGAGACCCAGGATCTTGCCAGAGATGTATTAGTAAAAGCATGGGAAGCCAGGAGGTGCTCACTGGAGCTAAGATGTTGAGAGAGTTTTGTTAGGGGTGGAGGAGGGAAAAAGCAGGAAGGAGGGGTGTGACTCTCTGAAGAACACAGGCATGGGAGTGCAGGGGAAACAAAGACAAGATGATGATGAGCGGAACAAAAGCAGCAGAGAGAAGGAAGTCAAGAAAAGAAGAGTCTAGAAGAATGGTGTGGGAGGGGAAGACGAGCCAGCAGATAACAGTGTGGATGAGAGAGAAGATGGGAAGGGGAGAAACAGGGCTGCTCAGGACTGAACCAAGAAGCAGAGAGAGGAATCCAAGGGGCGGACAGCTGTGTGCCTGCCTTAGAAACACCCAGCAACAGGGAAGACTTGGAGACACATGAAGGTCTGAGATGTGCTGGGGATGGTTAAAGGTCTGGGCTCTGGAAGGGCTGTCTGAGATAAAGGCCCCGAACTGTGCATGTGTGTGCTTGAGTGTGTGTGTGCGTGTGTTTGTGTGTGGCTTCGGGGGAAGTGGTGTTATCAGTGTTAATGGGAACACTGCACTCACTGTCTCTTAGTGAACTGAATTAAAGCTTATAGTTCAGTGCTTGGCTCACAGCAACTGCTTAAACACCAGCTATACCCACTTTGTGCCTCACCTGATCTGGTACCTTATATGTTGATCCTGTGTCTTTTTGTTCCCTCCCCAGGGAGGGGGATGCCGAAGGGGCCTGAGCATCCTTTCTTCCTTTGAGTAGCAGGTACTAGAGTGTGTTGGGGAGGAAGTTCCATATCCTCTTAGACAAGCCTTTGGCGTGTTCACTCTGTCACGGCATGCTATTTTTTCTCAAGTGAGAACACAACAGTGCCCCTAGGAAAAATGGCACACCAAGCCTCAGTTTACACACGCATGTGTTTAGAGAGCCCAGTCTCTCATCTGAAAATGATTTTTTTTTCTATTTTAATAGCTCACTCCACTGCTGGTCTAAGTCAGCCCCGGGCTAAGGTGGTACTGGTGGAAGGTAAGTTGGAGGAGCCGACTTTAACACACAGGGCACACCCTGGTGCTGCCAGGATAGCTGTTCTCAGCTGGGGAGCACTCATCCTGAGTTCCCTACAGTAGGAAGAACACTGAGGGACAGCTGTCCTTGGGGATGGTTATTAGAGGTGGTGAAATGTCTCCTGAGGGACAAAGGAAGGACAAAGCAGCCTTGTGGGGAGCCATGAACGTGGAGTCATTACCTCTCCACAGCCTGCATTACAGGATGGTCAAGTATGAAGGAAGTTAGGTGCTAGATGATTTCATCAGACCAGATGTCTTGTGTAAACACTTTCCCGCCCCCAACCTTTGCAGCCGTGGTAAAGTTGCCAGAAAGCCCTGGTGTGCTCTGCCCAACCATGCATACCATTTAGATCACTGTAACTAGAAAATATTCCTCCAGATCCCCAAAGGTTCTCCTCTCTCCTCTCTTCTCCCTGCAGACATGTTTCTCTGTAAATACCTCAGCTTGGCTCTGAATCACAGATCAAAGCCATTCTTCATTCATCTCCGGAAACTGAATGGCAACTTATAATGTCTGTGGTTTTCACTAATCTGTTTTCATGTCATTTTACTTGAAATCAACAGAAGGCTGCTCACAATGGCACACTGAACTGCCCCATGGAGCCAACGTAATTCAAGCAGACCACACCCGGGTCTCAGAACCCAGAGGTAGATGGAGCCTTTCTCGGATTCAGCATTAATCGGTGTAAACAACTTGTTTTGATGAGAGCCAGAGACAACCACAAAAATTCGTGGTTATCATGAAAGACAACTCAATCCCTTTCTCTTCCCACCCCTTTCTGTACTGCCCAGTGACATCTGTGGATTTGTCAATTTAACCGCCATAAAGGAAGGGCAGAGGTTGGACTGTTTCCCTCACAGAACATGTGGATAGGCAGTTCTGGAACCTTCTGAGAATGGCTCATTTGCAGAGCTTTGTGAGAATTCTAGAATGGGAGGATTCTGTTTCCTTCTGCCTTGTTTTCCACTCAAGACCAAAGTCCTGAAGGCAGTCACTATGTCTGTCTTAGAAGCGGCTTTTCTGAGACATGGCTACTATTATTTGCATTCACCTTCAGCTTTTACGGCAGAAGAAGGGTTGGGAGAGTCTTTTAGTGGCTGCAAGGCTGGTGGGGCAAGATAGCCCAGGAGCCTGGGAGCTAGTGGTAGGTATTCCACAAAGTATCAAGTTAAATTCGTCACTGAGCAAACCTACTGGGTAAGCCTAACGGGTCTCCAGCAATGCTGGATAAAATGAGAGGATGAGTGATTTTTATCACTGAAGAGTTTCTCTGACTATAGAGAGCTTAGCTGGCACCTACACGAGCAAACTTCACTGCTGAGCAGGCATCTCCAAGGCCTGCAAGTGCCTTGGGTTGAATCCCAGGACCATCTTTCTCTAAGCTACTAGCAGCTGTCATTGCCACAGTTAGGCTCCAGAAGTTTCTCTTTGATCTTCTCCTTGGTGATGTACTGACCTCGAAAAGGAGTTTAGGGAGTGGGGATAAGGGCGGGGTAGATTTCCTCTTTACTCTCAGTTCAGCTTTCCAGTGAGGCATACTGCCCCATATGCTGTACCTCCATTAATAAAGAAATGTCAGATTCAGTGCTTTCATCTTATACACAAAGACATTGACTCCTGAGAGAGCAACGCTGCTGGGAGTGGAACCTTATAAGCCATGCCCCAACCCATCCCCACACGCCATGCTGGAGTATTGACAGGCTTGATCATGTGCAGGTCTTCTGCAGACCACCCCAGCAGGTGAGGATCGTGATTGAGGCTTCCTGATGTGCCCAGAAGACACAAGTTTGCAGCAGCCCTCCCCAATCTCTGGCTCTTCCACAATATGATTTCCCCTGTGCCTTGTATATATGAGGAGTAGAGAAGTCCAATTAGGGCTAAATGATTCTTATGTGTCAAAAGCAAGCTTTCCTTAATGCAGTCTGCTCATGGAGACATACAAGGTTAAGGTTAAGGCATCATGGGATGAACACAGCCAGGGACAGGCAGTAAAGTAGGTCATCCAAGTATGTGCTCATTGACAGATGCTGTGATATTTCTACTTAACTCTGGGAGAATGGAGCTTGCTGTGTTTAAGCTTTCTTTCCAACAGCATCTTCTAGTAAGTGGCTGAGGCTGGATTTGAATATGTCTTCTGACTCTTAAGTTTCAGCTTTTTCTCTGTCACCTCTCTAGGGAAGGGAAGCCTATTTTGGAAATAAAGGAAAACTTCCTAGGCTATTTGGAGTTATGATCATACACTATTGGATATGGGAGATGTCTATGTACATAAGGAGATGAAAGAACGCCGAGGCTGCTTTCCCAGTGACATCAGCTTGTGGTGCACTTCTTGCCTTGATCACATGGAACACAGTCTTGTCCCTTCCTACTAGAGACAAAAGCAACAGACTTGATGAATGAGGTATATCAACGTAATTGGATGACAATAATATTGGGATGAACCAGACCCAGATTAACAGGCCAGAGAGTAGGGGGTTCACGAGCAAGGTAGGGGAATGTGAAGAGGAGTGTAATGGTTTAAAAACTCTGGTGAAATTTAAAGTTCATTTTGTTTTGAGACAGGGTCTCACTGTATCACTCCTGGAAAATGCTGTGTAGACCAGGCTGGCTTTGAACTCAGACCTTCCTGCCTCTGCCTTCCAAGTGCTGAGATTAAAGGCATGTGTCACTATGCCTAACTTAAAAGTATTTAAGTAAAGAGCAAAGTTTCCTTATGTGATGCATAGCAGTTAATAGAGTCTCACTGTAGCCTTACTGGGGCATCTATATCACACCCCTCTCACATACAAGGCATGGGAGCATTAGCATGGGAGAACAAGTGGAAAGGTTCTAATGGCCAGAGGTTGGAGTGGTCTGCTGCAAAATAGTGTCTTCTGGACATGACAGGAAGCTGCACGCATGAGTTCTCAGCAGCTGTGGTTGACTGCAGAAGACATTACAAGGACAAGCCAATCAACACTTCTACATGGGCTATGAGGACTCATGAAAGTCCATCCTTAGCAGAGAAGTTGCTGGTGGTTAATGGCTGGGGTGTGCTGGAGGCCATATTTCTTCATTGGTATGGTCCATGCCTTCATGAACTTTAGTGGATTGTACTATACCCATGTGTGGACAGGTACAGGTAGCACTAGCGGGAATCAGTGTCTTATATACTTTAAAGATAAAAGATGTTGGGGGGGGGGCAGGAATAACAAGGATCAGTATGAGGCAGGAACAGAGTGAGGCAGATATGGTGAGTGGACATGATTTAAACATATCACATTCATATATGAAGTTACCAAAGAGTAAATAAGTAAATAAAAGATGGGGAGGGGAGAATGCTGGTCAAGGGTAAGGATTGGACACCTTGAATAGTAGAAAGCAGGACAGTTTGGAGATTCTGGGTTGGGGAGAGTGTGAGATCCAAGGTAAGGAGTGGTTTTAAATATCTATTCAAAACAAGGACTCTCAATCTTATGAGCTCAGTTAAGCATCCTTGACCCAGAGGCAAGATGAGATGATTTAGGGAATCATTGCTTTCACTCAATGAGGGATCAGAGATTGAGTCTTATTTAGGAATATATGGATAGAATCCAGGAAAGAAAGAGCTGTCAATCATTTGAGTCTCGGAGGGATTTGGATTCTAATCAGAGAACACTCAAAGACCCCAAAACTCACCTGAGCTTTGACATCCATGAAGTAACCAAACAGCCTTGGAATCAGGAGCTCATATGCTGTGTAGACCAATATATGTAGGGAATTTATGACTAACCTGGGAACAATATAACGTACCAGAAAACATCCCATCCTCTGAAATGTCCCATGGAGTAGTCGAGTAGGTTATCTCTTAGTGGCTTCCAGAGAGCTTTCCCCTCAGTGAACATAGCAGCATAAGGAACAGAGAGGAGAGAATGCCAGGCTTACCATACCAATGCCATACTTCCAAGGAGAACACAGATGGAACCTGTGCTCATCAGGACTTTAACCTGGTGGTGTGGCCAGTGCCTTGGTCCTGTACTGGTTACCTTTCTTGTTGGTATGACTGAACATATGGCAGGAGGCAAATTGAGAGAGAACAAGTTCCTTTAGGCTCTCAGACAGCCTGACATTGTGGGGAGGCACGGCGCTGGGCAGTGTGCATTGCTGCCTGTTCATGACTCAGGGAACTGGGAAGGAATGCTGGGACTCATTGGTTCTCTGTCTCATGATTTCATTCAGTCTGGGCTTTTAATCCATGGGGTGTTATAACCCACTTTCAGGGTAGGTCTTCCTTCCTCAGTTAGCCCCAGGAAAACTCCTTCACAGACATGCTGATGAACTGTTTTTCCCCCTAGGGAATTCTAAATCCAACCAGTCCTCCAATAGAGAGGGCAGTTTTGCTTAGTGCTATCAGGGGCAAGGGGGGGGGTTTACTTGGGGATCAGCTTTAAACTTCAAATGTGCCAGTTGAATTTTCCTAGCACCAGTTTCATCTCGAAGACAAACAGTAGAACAGTGCTTTTAGAACCACTGTGCTCTTTATAATTTGAGGTGTTTCCCAGGTCATCTCATGCTTGTCGAACCCAACAGAGATTCAGAGTCAGGGAAGCAGATGTGTTGATGTTGGCATAGGACTTAGCAGAAATATGAGTGGAGCTACGATGTCTTCTCTAAAATAAAAAGAAAACAAACATTATGTATGCCTTCCCATGCAATACTATGCAGGATATGACTGGCAGTTGAGTTAGGGACAGATCTGACATGACCACAAGCTACTCACGCATACCTTTCTTGTAGGAGCTGAGTCCAGTGACACCTAGCCCCTCACTATGGTCACTGTGTGTGGTGTGTGCAGTAAGGACGAAGAATCTTGTTCCTTATGCAGAGACACACATGTTAATGGCGGGCGTGAAGCACAGCCACACATGTGGAAATAATAGGTTTAGGACAGAAAACTGGACTTATAATGAGTTTTGATGCATGGAAATTGAACCTGTAAACCAATTTCCCAACTCTACATGATGTGATGAGTCTGAGGACATTTGTACGGACAGAAGAAAAACATTAAAAGCCAGTGAGTGTGTCCTGAAGCTTTGGAGAGCCCGGTGAGGTTGGTGGTGCTACCAATGCTGGATGAGGTCAGGAGGGAGCCTTACATAGAAGCACATGAGAACCACAGGCAAAGTTCATATGACTAGGACTTCTGAACGTTGCCACCACTGGCATTCAGTGATCTCCAGATTCAGTAAGAGACTCCGTCTAAAGGGGATAAGGCAGTGAGTGGCAGAGCAGGACCCAGAATCTTCTCGTGGCTTCTACACATGACTGTGTGGGCATGCATGCCTACACACATGAGACTATTCACTCACACACCACACACGTTTTTAAAAGTATAAGAATGGGAGTTTTAGTTTATCATAGAATAAAATCATTATACTTTTAAAATTTTTAAGAAAACAGATAAGCAAGGGAGATCCTGCCATCCATCCGTACCTGACCTAGTGCACAAGGCAGGATTCTCTGGATGATTAGAGCTGGCAGGTGGGTGTGATTATCATAAAGGGGATAAACTTACAAGATAGGCAACACATATTCCAATAATGGCAATCTGCATGTGGGATGGGCTGAGAACTCAGGTAGCTGCTCAGGCTGGTGCCCCAAGGTTCCCAGAAGACCTTCTTGGAGAATTGCTGGTCTCCCATATGCCAAGGCTGAAAAAGCTGGAGTCTCATGTTAGCAAAGGGTCATGGAAGCAGTGTCGGTGACTGTGGCAACAGATGACTCACTCAAGAATAAATGAAGGCAGCCTTGCTTGCCTCCCCCACACCCAGATCTTTCTATATTTGGGCCACCCACTAGAACGTTCCCCCACACAGACAGGGGATCTTTCTAAGTTAATTTTCCCTGGCACTATCCTCATGGATATTTCCTAAAGTGTGCCTCCCAGGTGATTCCAGATCCTGTCCAGTGGATAGTCAAGAGGAATTGTAAGAGGCCGAGATGAGCTCGGCAGGTAAAGGTGCTCACGCCAAGCCTGAGGACTTGAATTAACCCCTGATACTCATATGATGGAAGAGGAGACCTAATTCCCTCAAGTTATCCTTTGATCACCTCACATGAACCATGGTATATTTGCACACACTCATGGACACATACACATACATACACACACACACACATGCATACACACACTCATGCATACACACACACATACACACAGCACATGCAAACATAATACAAATTTCAAAAAGACTGATTATATACATTTAAGGAGCAAATCCAAATAACACTAAATGTGAAAGAATACACATGTATCAGCCTTGTCCACCCTAGACCTGTGGGCCTAGCTTACCTATTTGAAGAGTCCTGTGTATTGGGGACAGTGACATAACAGTTATGACTGACCACTTTCTGCCCCAGTCAACTGCAAAGGAATGAGTTGCTGGCATGCACTCTAAGGTAGACATGGACATGAGCAGTCAGACTTCTTATCTTGATTCCCTCTTGGGCAGGAGGAATACAGCTTTATGCTTATGTCTTAGGTCTGAGGACTTTACCGGACACATAAAACATTACAGAGCCAGAGTGGTTCCCACTAGCCACTGATGTCCCTAAACCCTCTTGGGAAAGAATAGCCAGACTAATTAGACACAGAACACACAGATTTTACTTTGAGTCCTGCGCATTTATATTAGTCAGAAAGCTTTAGGCCACACTATGTAATTAAACCATAACTGAAAAAATGTTGAAAGTCTTTGTTCACATGCATCGTGAACTGCAGTGATGACAAGATAAAATAAAGCTTAACAGCATTTTCAAAGACCTCAGTTTCCTTCCTTCTTTACTGAGTCACTGTGACATTGACTTTGTCCTCAGAACAGCGATAAAATGGCT